>NC_053440.1:34252089-34557038 GCF_007990345.1 Gossypium hirsutum
TTGGATTTGTACATTAAGATTAAGTTGGTGTTTATTCATTGGTCGATAAGTTTTTTGTTATTTGTTTTGTAATGAATTAATATTACATATATATTATGATGTTCGTATTGATGTAATTTTGAATAAAGAAAGAGGTGATGTACGGTTGATCGGCATACGCGGATACATTTGACATAGATTGCTAATGCGCGGGATTAATTGTATACACTAATTGTATATATTTGCCAAGTGTGCGAAATGATATGATGCACTAATGTGGATGACATGCGCACTAGGTGCGAGTGACTATGGCATAGGTGTGCGATTGATTACGTAGCATAAGGTGCGAGTTGATATATGCACTGAGTGTGCGGGTCAATATACATTCGTGATCTATGAATATGTGGGACATATTGAGTCGATCGCGGACAGCGGATCGGGTAGTGTCTTGAGTAATGGCTAATAGGTGCTATGCTTATACTTGGTGTTGAGCTCGGTAGTTGAACCTAAGTGACAATATACTTGAAGTCACGTACATAAATTTATCGTAGAATGGGTGAAAGGCCGTTTAGTTGTATGTTTGTACGAAAATAAATGATTTATGAAAATGCTCGAATATCCTATTGATGAGTATGTGGATTGTGAATGCATAAATTGGTATGAAATTGAATCGATAGGTTGGAGGAACTATGGTATGGTTCGGTATGGATGGAGTAAATTGTCTCGTTCATTTTGTTTCCTCTTGTGATAATGTTATTGATGGATGGTAGTGCATTGCTTTTGACTTACTGAGTTATAAACTCACTCGGTGTTTCCTTGTCACCCATTATAGGTTGCTTGGACTCATCTATTTTTGCGGGTCAGGCCGTCATCGAAGTCATCACACCGGATAGCAAGTTTTGGTACTTTCTTCTTAGTTGGCTTAGAAGAACATTTTGGCATGTATAAGCTAGTACGTTGTGTTTGAATTATGGCATGTAAACTTTAAGCCATGTGAAATGGCACGAATGTTCGATTGAGTTGGATCAAGGGTAGGCATGAAATGGACCTAGTTACTTTCGTAACAGATGCTGGCAGCAGCAGTGTCATGAGATTGAAAAATCACTAAAAATAGTAGGAGTGGAATTAATTGATGAATAAATTATGTAATCGAAGCTCGATGAGTCTGTTTCCATGAGGAAGTAACGAAAAGATCATATGGGCAGTATATTAAGAGATAATCAGATTTTTGTGGGACAGGGCCAGAACGGTTTCTGGATTCCCTGCTCCGACTTTGGAAATTCATTACAAATTAACAAGAGATAATTAGGGGTCGTACCATATATGTACAGATTCCTCTCTGAGTCTAGTTTTCATAGAAACAAACGGCATCAGTAGTGAAGCCCCGTGCAGGGAGATATCCAAGTCGTAATGGGCAAAGGTCAGTGTAGTCGACCCCTGCAACTTGGGAGACTTTGACTAATAAACTGTACTAATTGGCCCGACCAAAAATTCTAGAAAAAATACATAGATGGGCACATGAGTCTAGTTTCTGGGAAAAATTACGAAACTGATTTACGAGTTACGAAACTCAAGATATGATTTTTAAAACGACTAGTACACAGATTGGGCAGTGTCTGGAAAATGAATTTTGTAAGGGGTTAAAGTCAGTTAACACCTCGTGTTCGACTCCGGTGTCGGTTTCGGGTTCGGGGTGTTACATTTTATTTGGTATCAGAGCTATGGTTTAGTCGGTTCTAGGACTACCATAGCACGTATGAGTCTAGCTATACATGCCTTAATGTTAATGTTTAAAGGGTGATGACTTCTGACGGTTGAAATGTTTTTGTTTGATTAGTAAATGGATCCCGGTGAAGAAAGAACCCTAGCGGATGACATTGAGAGCGTAGCGGCTGCTCCTGCACAAGGGACGCCGCCTGTTGAACCTCAGTCATCTGCGAATAATCAAGGTGAGGGGGCTAAACAAGCCTTCTTTACCATGATGAATGAGTGGGTCGCGCAATATGCCCGAACCAACCCGGCTGTCCAACAATTCCCAAATTTGAATAATCCACCCCAAGAGCCTGTAATGCCATCAGTCGCTGATCCTGTGAGGCTGAGTAAGCCACCTGTAGACTTGATTAGGAAGCGTGGGGCCGAGGAGTTCAAGGCCATAGTAACTGATGATGCCGAAAGGGCCGAGTTCTGGCTTGATAATACCATTCGGGTGTTCGATGAATTGTCATGCACACCCGATGAATGTCTAAAATGTGTTGTATCTTTGTTGCGAGACTCAGCCTACTATTGGTGGAGGACCTTGATTTCCATAGTCCCGAACGAGCGAGTAACTTGGGACTTCTTTCAAACGGAATTTCGGAAGAAATTTATTAGCCAACGGTTCATTGATCAGAAGCGTAAGGAGTTCTTGGAACTCAAGCAAGGCCGTATGACTGTATCTGAATACGAACATGAATTCGTAAGACTCAGTAGGTATGCCCGGGAGTGTGTAGCTGATGAGGTTGCTATGTGCAAAAGATTGAGGAAGGATTGAATGAAGATTTAAAGCTACTAATGGGTATTTTGGAAATAAAGGAATTCGTAACACTAGTCGAACGAGCCTGCAAGGCGGAAGAACTTGGAAAGGAGAAGAGGAAGGCTGAATTTGAAGCTAGAGATTATCGTAAAAGATCGACGGGTAAAGCTCCGTTCTCAGCTGTAAAGAAGTTCAGGGAGGACATTAATAAGTCGAGGGCGACTGCGGGAATTTCCATCAGGGCAAGACCATCGATGGGCTCCCGAGCTACTTCGGTAGCTAGTGTGGGCAATAATCGTCACGAGAAACCTAAATGTCCCCAATGTGGAAGACGACACCTAGGTGAATGTTGGGGCAAGTCTACTAGCAGGGCCTGTTACGGATGCGGTTCGAAGGACCACTTCATTAGAGATTGCACGGAGCTGGATGAGAAGAATAAGATTCAAGGTGCAAGACCTAGTGGAGTGACATCTAGAGGTAGACCACCGAGAATTTTAGGAGGCAGGGGTGGTAGTCAGAGGGGGGCCTCTGATACGGCCGATCGAGTCGAGAACCGTACTCCTGCTAGAGCTTATGCCATTCGCGCACGAGAGGAGGCATCCTCCCCGACGTCATCACTGGTACCTTCACTCTCTTTGATACTAATGTGATTGCATTGATTGACCCTGGTTCTACTCATTCATATGTATGCGAAACCTTAGCAACCAGTAAGACTCTACCTGTTGAGTCTACTGAGCTCGTAATTCGAGTATCAAACCCTTTGGGTCAATGCGTACTTGTTGATAAAGTGTGTAAGAGATGCCCTCTAATAATCCGAGAATCCTGTTTTCCGGCCGATTTGATGCTTTTGCCGTTCGACGAGTTTGATGTTATTCTTGGTTTGGATTGGTTAACCGCGCATGATGCGGTTGTGAATTGCAAAAGCAAGACTATCGATTTGAGGTGCGCAAATAACGAAATAATCCGAGTTGAGTCTGCGGACTTAAGGGGGTTGCCAGCTGTAATATCAGCAATGTTGGCCCAGAAATATGTAAGGAAAGGGTGCGAAGCATACCTCGCGTATGTACTTGATGACAAGGAGTTAGAAAAGAAACCCGAATCGGTGCCGGTGGTCTGTGAATACCCGGATGTTTTTCCTGAAGAGTTACCGGGTTTGCCACCTGTTCGGGAGGTAGAGTTTGGTATTGAGCTTGTACCTGGAACTACGCCTATTTCGATCACTCCGTATCGTATGGCACTAACCGAGTTAAAAGAGTTGAAAGCTCAGTTGCAAGAATTGACAGATAGAGGTTTCGCTCGACCGAGTTTCTCACCTTGGGGTGCACCAGTATTGTTCGTGAAAAAGAAGGACGGAACCATGAGGTTGTGCATTGATTATCGTCAACTGAATAAAGTGACGATAAAGAATAAGTATCCGTTACCGCGTATTGATGATCTGTTCGATCAATTAAAGGGAGCATCGGTGTTTTCAAAGATAGATTTGAGATCGGGTTATTATCAGTTGCGGATTCGAGATTCGGACGTACCCAAAACTGCTTTCAGAACGAGGTACGGTCACTACGAGTTCTTAGTGATGCCGTTTGGGCTCACTAATGCCCCTGCAGTGTTTATGGATTTGATGAATCGGATCTTCAGGCCGTATTTGGATCGGTTCGTAGTTGTGTTTATTAATGACATCTTGGTCTATTCAAGAGATGAGACCGAACATGCTGAGCATCTGAGGCTAGTGTTGTAAATTTTGCGGGATAAGCAGTTATATGCTAAGTTCAGTAAGTGTGAGTTCTGGTTAAGAGAGGTTAGCTTCTTGGGTCATGTGGTATCCGCATCGGGTATTCGGGTTGACCCGAGCAAAATTTCAGCCATACTTAACTGGAAGCCTCCGAGAAATGTTACTGAAGTCCGGAGCTTTCTAGGGCTCGCCGGTTATTACCGACGATTTGTCAAAGGTTTCTCGATGATAGCCACACCAATGACGAAGCTACTTCAGAAGGATGTTAAGTTCGAATGGACGGAGAAATGTCAGAAAAGCTTCGATCAACTGAAAACTCATCTGACTGAAGCTCCAATTTTGGTGCAACCCGAATCGGGTAAAGAGTTTGTCGTTTATAGTGACGCATCCCTACTTGGGTTGGGTTGCGTATTGATGCAAGAAGGTCGAGTTGTGGCCTATGCGTCGAGACAATTGAAGCCACACGAGAGAAATTATCCGACCCATGATCTCGAACTAGCCGCCATTGTGTTTGCATTGAAAATATGGCGACATTATTTGTTTGGTGAGAAGTGCCATGTGTTTTCGGATCACAAAAGTCTCAAATATTTGATGACTCAACGAGACTTGAATCTGCGACAAAGACGTTGGCTTGAGTTGTTGAAAGATTACGAGCTTGTCATTGATTACCACCCGGGAAAGGCTAATGTGGTTGCGGACGCCTTAAGCCGGAAATCACTGTTTGCTTTGCGAGCGATGAATGTACACTTGTCTGTTCTACCTGACAATGTGTTAGTAGCTGAATTAAAAGCCAAACCATTATTGACTCATCAAATTCGTGAAGCCCAGAAAGTCGATGATGAATTGGTTGCAAAACGAGCTGAGTGTGTTCCGAACAAGGAATCGGAGTTTCAGATTGATGATGATGGTTGTTTGAGGTTTAGAAGTCGTTTGTGCATTCCAAGGAATTCGGAACTCATTCCGATGATCCTGAACGAAGCCCATTGTAGCCGAATGTCAATTCACCCGGGGAGCACGAAAATGTACAACGACTTGAAACGTCGGTTTTGGTGGCATGGTATGAAGCGAGACATCTCCGACTTTGTTTCGAGATGTTTAATATGTCAACAAGTGAAAGCGAAACATCAAGTGCCTTTAGGGTTACTTCAGCCGATCATGATACCCGAGTGGAAATGGGACCGAGTCACAATGGACTTTGTGTCCGGACTGCCATTGTCCGCAAGTAAGAAGGATGCGATTTGGGTTGTTGTTGATAGGCTGACTAAGTCGGCTCACTTTATCCCCGTGCGTACGGATTTTTCATTGGATAAACTAGCCGAATTGTATGTTTCTCAGATTGTGAGATTACATGGAGTACCTATTTCTATCGTGTCGGATAGAGATCCGAGATTCACCTCGCGATTTTGGAAGAAATTGCAAGAAGCTTTGGGTACCAAGCTGCATTTTAGCACCGCTTTTCACCCCCAAACCGATGGTTAAACCGAGCGGATAATTCAGATACTTGAGGATATGTTGAGATGTTGCATCCTCGAGTTTAGTGGTTCATGGGAACGGTATTTACCCTTGATCGAATTCGCTTATAACAATAGTTTCCAATCAAGTATTAAGATGGCACCTTATGAGGCTTTGTACGGTCGTAAATGCCGTACGCCATTGTTTTGGACCGAGCTCGGTGAAAGTAAAATTTTCGGAGTTGATTTGATTAAAGATGCCGAACAGAAAGTAAAGGTAATCCGTGAAAGTCTGAAGGTAGCCACAGATCGTCAAAAATCGTATGCGGATCTGAAACGGAAGGACATTGAATATCAGGTGGGAGATAAAGTGTTCCTCAAAGTTTCGCCTTGGAAAAAGGTACTCAGATTTGGCCGTAAAGGCAAGTTGAGCCCGAGATTCATTGGGCCGTACGAAATCTCCGAACGAGTTGGTCCGGTTGCATATAGATTGATTTTGCCCCCTGAACTTGAAAGGATACACGATGTCTTTCATGTCTCGATGCTTCGACGATATAGGTCCAATCCATCGCACGTAATTCCTCCATCGGAGATCGAGATTCAATCTAATTTAAGTTACGAAGAAGAACCAGTTCGTATTTTAGCACATGAAGTAAAAGAACTACGAAACAGGAAAATCTCATTAGTGAAAGTATTGTGGCTCAAACACGGAATTGAAGAAGCCACTTGGGAACTTGAGGACTCTATGAAGGATCGATATCCAAATTTATTTACCGGTAAGATTTTCGGGGACGAAAATTTCTTATGTGGGGAGAGTTGTGACAACCCAAATTAGACCCTGGTCGGAATGTGGTTTCGAGACCACATTACCGAGCCAAAAATTTATTTTCGTGTTTTAATTGCATAAATTGTTGTGTGACAGTGAATATATGAGAAATTAAATGCTTAATATTAGCATTAGGATTGCGAATTAATTCAAAAAGGACCTAGTTGACGAAGTTAGAAAAGATGATAGATGAATTATAAGGATTTATTAATAATAGGGTGAGGAAGCATGGCTTTGCATGTCAAATTGCCCATAAAATTCATGGTGGCCGGCCAAGGAGTGATGATGCTCCACTCATTCTAATTTAATATGTTTTCTTTGGTGAACAAATGATGGGGATAATAATAGAAAAGGGAACAAAAAAAATGGGTGTCATATTTGCCATCTCCTAGTCGAAAAACCAAGAAAAAGAAGGGGAGAAAAAAAAACTTGGAAAGAATTCGGCCATTGCTTGTGCCTAGGGGGAGTGTTTGATGTTGTGGCATGAAAAATGAGGGAGTTTGAATGCTTAATAAGGAGGGAAGAAGGAGTGTTCATGTTTTCTTTCTTTTGCAATTGTTCTAACTAGAGGAAGAAGAGGAAGCAAGATTCGGCCAAGGTGGTCCTTTAGACCAAGGTATGTTCAATGATATTTTTGGAAGCTTACACTACCTTTGGGGTGATGAGTCTAGATTCTATCTATTCCATGGTTGGATTTGGGGTTGTTGGAGAGTTAGGATTCGGCTAAGGAGTTTAAAAAAAAAATCTAGTTGATACCTTGATGCTATTAGCATGCTAGTTATATGGATGTGTTAAGTTGCTTGTTATGTTAGCATGAAAGTTGAAAATTGTTAAGCTATTTTGTTGGAGGTGCCGAACTTAGGACTAGGAAGAGAATGAGTATTCGGCTAACATAGTGGAAAGGTGGTGTTGCCGATTGCTAGATTTAGACTAGGGGAGTGGCTATAATGGGCATTAAGATGTGGAACTTAAGAAATGTAGTTATATGTGGACTTACATGATGTTACAAATAGATGTGAAAATATGCTAGATTAGGAAAACTCGATTAAGTGTTCATGAGATGAAATTAGGTGTTTAAATGATGTTATAGTTGACATTGTACATGTATACATGCATTTCGGCCATGGTCTTTGCTTGAATTTGAGATTTGTAATGTGATTTTCCTAAATTGTCTATGAATTTTTGGTTGTTGATTCCATGGTAATGGTATATTGAATCCATGAAAATTTAGTAAGGTTGCATTCGGCAACTTGCTTGGAATTAAAAATTGATGTCTAAGCTTAGGTGATTTCGATGATGATATATATATATATTCATAAGTATATTTAGTTGATTCGGCTTTGGTAGTTGCATGAGGTTATTAGCCGAATATACTAACATACATATACATGTGAAATTGGATTGTAAATATTTAGCAAGGTGGTTAAACTAGTTAAATTATTGATTTAGCTCAAGGAGTTAAAGGAGGTGAATCGAGCAAAGGCAAAGAAAAGGTTATCGAGTAGCCGAGTTGGAACCGTCTTACCCAACACGAGGTAAGTCATTAAGCATGTAGTTGGTGTTATTTCAAATGGTCATAATGTTTATGTATTGATGCTGAATGGAATGAATAAATATACATATATATATATGCATGTACGTATATGATGATGAAATTGTTGAATGAAAAGAAAAGAGGTAAGATGTACTGAGTTGTTGATCTCGGCACTAAACGTGCGGGATAACCATTTATGACCATGAGATTGGCGCTAAGTGCGCGGGATTAAATTGTATAGCACTAAGTGTGCGATATGACTATGTTGCACTAAGTGTGCGAAATGAATATGATGCACTAAGTGTGCGAATTGACCATGCGGCACTAAGTGTGCGAGTTTGACTATGTAGCACTAGGTGTGCGATTTGATTACGTAGCACTAAGTGTGCGAGTTGATTATATAGCACTGAGTGTGCGGGCTCAATATACATTCGTGAATCATTATGGACACTATGTGTGCGACACTATTGAGTCGATCGCGGACAGCGGATCGGGTAAGTGTCTTGAGTACATGGCTAATAGGTGCTATGCTTATACTTGGTGTTGAGCTCGGTAAGTTGAACCTAAGTGACAAATATACTTGAAGTCACGTACATAAAATTTATCGTAGAATGGGTGAAAGGCCGTTTAGTTGTATGTTTGTAACGAAAATAAAATGATTTATGAAAATGCCTCGAATATCCTATTGATGAGTATGTGGATTGTGAATGCATAAATTGGTATGAAATTGAATCGATAGGTTGGAGGAACTATGGTATGGTTCGGTATGGATGGAGTAAATTGTCTCGTTCCATTTTGTTTCCTCTTGTGATAATGTTATTGATGGATGGTAGTGCATTGCTTTTGACTTACCGAGTTATAAACTCACTCGGTGTTTCCTTGTCACCCATTATAGGTTGCTTGGACTCATCTATTTTTGCGGGGTCAGGCCGTCATCGAAGTCATCACACCGGATAGCAAGTTTTGGTACTTTCTTCTTAGTTGGCTTAGAAGAACATTTTGGCATGTATAAGCTAGTACGTTGTGTTTGAATTATGGCATGTAAACTTTAAGCCATGTGAAAATGGCACGAATGTTCGATTGAGTTGGATCAAGGGTAGGCATGAAATGGACCTAGTTACTTTCGTAACAGATGCTGGCAGCAGCAGTGTCATGAGATTGAAAAATCACTAAAAATAGTAGGAGTGGAATTAATTGATGAATAAATTATGTAATCGAAGCTCGATGAGTCTGTTTCCATGAGGAAGTAACGAAAAGATCATATGGGCAGTATATTAAGAGATAATCAGATTTTTGTGGGACAGGGCCAGAACGGTTTCTGGATTCCCTGCTCCGACTTTGGAAATTCATTACAAATTAACCAGAGATAATTAGGGGTCGTATCATATATGTACAGATTCCTCTCTGAGTCTAGTTTTCATAGAAACAAACGGCATCAGTATTGAAGCCCCGTGCAGGGAGATATCCAAGTCGTAATGGGCAAAGGTCAGTGTAGTCGACCCCTGCAACTTGGGAGACTTTGACTAATAAACTGTACTAATTGGCCTGACCAAAAATTCTAGAAAAAAATACATAGATGGGCACATGAGTCTAGTTTCTGGGAAAAATTACGAAACTGATTTACGAGTTACGAAACTCAAGATATGATTTTTAAAACGACTAGTACACAGATTGGGCAGTGTCTGGAAAATGAATTTTGTAAGGGGTTAAAGTCAGTTAACACCTCGTGTTCGACTCCGGTGTCGGTTTCGGGTTCGGGGTGTTACAGGAATGGCTAAGTATGATCATATGTGGGCATATGTATGACAAGGCCCTAGTTGGTCCATGAAACCCCGAAAATAGGTAAGGTTTACTTTGAAAACAGAGGCTGACTGCAGCAGTGGTGTGGATTGGAAAAATCACAAGAATTCGTAGGAGTGGAATTAAATAGTGAATAAATTATGTAATCGAACCTTGATGAATCTACTTTCATATGAAAGTAACGAAACAATCATATGAACAGTACAGTAAGAGATATTCAGGTTCTTGTGGAACAGGGCCAGAACAGTTTCTTAATTCCCTGTTCCGACTTTGGAAATTCACTATAAATTGACCAGAGATAATTAGGGGTCATACCATATATGTATGGATTCCCCTCTGAGTCTAGTTTCCATAGAAACAAACGGCATCAGTATTGAAGCTCTGTGCAGAGAGATATCCAAGTCGTAATGGGAAAAGGTCAGTGTAGTCGACCCCTGTAACATGGGAGACTTTGACTAATAAACTGTACTAATTGGCCCGACCAAAAATTCTAGAAAAAAATACATAGGTGGGGACATGAGTCTAGTTTCAGGAAAAATCACAAAACTGATTTTCGAGTTGTGAAACTCAAGATATGATTTTTGAAGCGACTAGTACTCAGACTGGGCAGTGTCTGGAAAAATTTTTCAAAGTTTGTTAACATCTCGTGTCCGACTCCGGTGTCGGTCTCGGGTTCGGGGTGTTACATGTCCTCTTCTTTTTTTGTTACATACCTCAAAATTCAAGATAATTGGGTGAAAAAAAAAATTACTAATAGTTGAGTGATCATTTTGTAAGTTTTTATAATTCGATAGCCAAAAAATCATAGTTAAGTGACTATTAATGTAATTTAATCTAGATATAAAAATATGAAAAATAATTATTATATTTTATGTATATTATATATTTTTATAAAAAAAACTTATTTAACATAATTATATACTATTTTTAAATAGATTATCTATCTAGTAAAAATACATCTTAAATAAATTTATCAGTATTCATTAGGTAATGGAAATTAAATGAAAATTAGGATTAAAAAATTAATGAGTATAGTAAAATATTTTAAAAAAATATTTAAAAAAAAGAGATATCATTTTTTTTAAAATTACAAAAAAGTATACTATCTGAGTACCAAATACTCACCATTTATTTATTAATCAAACATTCATAACATAACATAAAATAAATAATAAAAAATTAAAAGTATAACTTCTAAATTGAAATATTAGAAAATTATTTTTAAAAATAGAATTGCATGGATATTAACTTCAAACATTTAAAATTGAATAGAAAATTATTGCATGTACAAGTTTCATATGTACAATTTGTTCTTTATTATTATTATTATTATTTTTATTATGGTTGTTTTGTATATGCTAACAATTCTAAAATGCAACAAGATTAAAGATCTCAAAAGGTAATTTTATAATATTAGAAAAAGTTAAAAAAATATAAAAAAAAGAAATTCTTTTGTAAACAAATTATAAAATATAGTGTAGCCTTTAATATTTTGTTGTTAGTTAAAACAAGAAGGAATCTCATATTGTCTAGGAACAAGCTGCAAATCTATTAATGAGTCTATATATACACGTATCTCACATCTCACATTGCTTAAAAAATAAGGGAAATGAGACTTTGGGTCTATATACATGCCTGTTTTGTAAGTTTAATTTCTACATTAATTGGTGGCACCAAAAAAATTAAAAAAAAGTGCTGCCACTTTGGGTTTATATAGAAGCCTGAGTTGGACGTGGTTTTTTTTACTTTTCCTTGAAAACAACGCCAGCTCAGTGCGTTTTAGTAAAACCGGACCATTCCCATTATTTTTTTTAAAAAGCGGCCCATTTCCATAATTTTTTTTAGAAATGGGTTTTTTCTAGTCCATTGGTCAAATCCAACTCTCTCTATTTTGTCTAAACTCTCAATTCTCTTAACTCTCTCAATTTTCTTAAGTTTTGCTCGAAATTTTCTAATACATTTGTTTAAAAATATTATAATTTTATTTTATTACTTTGTAGATTATTAATTTCAATTAAAATTTCATGAATGACAAGTTCTCTGATTCGTTTCGACGACAAGTACATTTTCGCCGCTCAATCAGTAATGGTAAGGAAAAATTTTAAATTTTGTTATTTTCAATTAAGTTAATTTTAAAGTTTTTTTAATTTTTAAAATATTTTATTTTGTTGATATAAATAGACGGATGATCGTGTTTTGAATGGGTTCATATACAATTGATCAAAGAGCCCAGACAATGAAATTCATGGTTATTTGCAAGATGCGAGACTCTTACATGCGTCTCATATGCTCGGGGTTGAAAATTGGATCCTACACTTATCAGTTCGTTGGTGGAAAAATAGAGACTCGAGACACGCATTCCATCTTCCATGTGATGAGTGTACAATCACACTCAAAGACGTAGCTTTACAAGGTTTACCGGTGGATGGGCTAGTCGTTATGGGGTTAATGGTCGTTCCCAGTAAAGAGAACCTTTGCGAGGCATTTTTGGGGAAGGTGCCGAACAATTTTCAAGGTGGTCGGATAGATATGAAATGGTTGGAAGATAATTTCAAAGATCTTCCTCCGAATGCGATTGACATCATCAAAGAACAATATGCCCGAGCATTCATCTTGAGGTTAATCGGGAGCATTCTAATGCTCGATAAATCTCGAAATTTGATACACATAAGGTGGCTACTACACCTAGTCAACATTAATGCGGTCGACTGAGTTGGGGATCAATCGTGTTGGCCATGTTGTACAGGGAGTTGTGTCGGGCGACGAAACCAGATAAGATGTCAATCGGTGGTTGCCTACTCTTGCTGTAGTCATGGGCGTGGTGGCGACTACCATTTTAACGTCCTCGAGTGAACGATCCTTATACATTTCCATTAGAGACAAGGTAAAATTCATTTGATAATAATATATAGTTACCATAGCAAATGTTGTTTATTTATTATATGTTTGGATTAACATATTTTTTGAGTAGGTGGAACCATTGGCCGAGCTATGTTGGACTATCGAAGTAGCTCAAAGATATCTCCTTGCTGTTAGATCAATGCTTGGAAGGCGATGTTAGTTACTGAAATTTTCAAACCTGTAATAATTACGCAATGATTTGCAATTAAAATTTTGTAGATAACAAAACTTATAATTGTGCACTACAATTTGAATGGATGTCATACGCTAATTCGAACATCATAGAATGTGTCCTGCTCAAATTTTTAGCCATTCAGAGTATGTGGGATGTGAAAGTGTTATTGATAGTTTATGCGACGGTGGAGATACACGAATAGGACCGAGTGGTGTGGTAGTTCAGGTGGAGGAAAAAAATTCTGCCGCCACCACAAGATATTGAAGCACTGTACAAACTTGATTTGCAGGGGAAAATCAACAAAAAATGGCAAGATTTTCACAAGGAGTATATCGACATTTAGGACCGTAGGATGGATTTCTTACCCATTCTTAAACCTTTTTTTCACACCAGACACAGAGACCTCTTTGGAGTACATGCCTTGGTTTAGACTTGCCAGCAAGCCATATCTAGTATCGGTTAAGGCAATGAGTAGGCAAATTCATCCTAAAAGGCGATGACAACCGCCCCAACTTCGTAGGTCTAGAGAAAGTACTGCAACGGGTTCGTCATTAGCTCCAACCCAACAAGGGGCTCCCTCTATATATTCTTGTTCCTTTACTAACCCTATATATTTTTCATAGGCACCACATTATGCACCACTGCAGCATCCTGCATCTACACCTCCTGTAGATATGTCTTTTACGGCACTTCCGTCCCCAGTATATTACGCCCCGAAATCGACATCGATTCCCACACAAATTCCAACACAAATGTTGACTTCAACGCCCACATCAATGCTGACTTATCCCCCAACAACAACAATTCTTAGATATTATACGCAATCGAATTTTGTGACATTATACAATTATTCATTGATAGTGTCATAAACACCCACCGCATCATTGTTTTATCAAGGTGGCTTATTGTCAAAAACACTTTCTTGTAGAATGGAGGACACATAATAGGAGGCTAGGATGACACTGCAGTCAACCATGGAAGAAGATGGAAATGAAGACGAAAATGAGGGTAGAGATGAAGATGAAGACGAGGGACTAGATGAAGATGAATACAGGGATCGGGGTGAAGATGAAGAAGATGAAGATGATGATTACGACTAAAAGGAGGAGTCGACACCCCTAGTTGTACGTAGAAATCTTACCCGCAGCCGTCAGCCACCCCTTTGTGGCACACATTCAGCCCAATGATGCCGATGATATATTTTTCATTTACTTTTTTATGTTGTAAATATAATTGATATTGATAAATATGATCAAATATTTTTATATTTATGTTGCAACTCATAATTGTATTTGTTAAATTCTAATTGGTACTTAAAGTAGGACTTAAAGTGGTAATTTTTCCACTATATGAAAGTTAGTAGACGGTGGAAAATACAAATGAAATACAAAAAAAAGAAGTATTGTAATAAATTTTTGTACAAAAAAATATGTTAATGACATTGAGGCCTCAATGCATCCCTCAAATGTTGAAATATTACTTTCGTATGCCCTGGGTTCTTACAGTAGCCACATAACCTATGTTGATTGTCCTTTTCTCAAATATCCATATTGGTGTGTATGTAATTAGAATTCAGATGACCTTTTGGGAGGTGACGCAAGTTGATAGGTGCCAATTTGAATGGGGCACTCGAAACTAGCGGCCATATACTCTCATTTGGGGTGGGTGGAAATTTAGATCTCCATACTCTGTGCATGCATTCTAGTCTATACACACCATTAATATAAGGCATGTACTGTATTTGTACATTCGTACAAGCATCAATTACATGTGTGCATAGGAATCAAAGTGCTTGGAATCTCCCACAATCGCAAGTCCCTTTTGGTAGGTCAACACGGTATCCTGTCCCTGACATGTCTTGGTTAGGTCTAGCTTACTCCTTGACCCAAAATCTCAGGTTTGGATATGAGTGATGCACTACATGCATAGTGTTTTCTCTCTCTGCATTTTGTTGAATTTCTTTCATAACATCTTTGCACCAAACCAAACTGCCCACAATCTATCCAACATATGCCTCAGCTTGCTTTAGAAATAAGGCTGCCAAGTGAAACTATGTTTATTTGACAATCGAGGTTATCAAAAAATGACACATCCCATTCAATGCAGGATTGATGCATTTCGCTAGGTTCATTTTTATGTGCCCCTAGTGTAGACCCCCATCATATGATTGTGTCCACTGTTTGAAGGGTATGTTAGTGAGATAGTCTGCACTGATGTTATTGATGGCGCGTAAGTTATCCAACATTTCATGGAAACGGTGTTGGACGAGCTTGTACCTTTTTGAGAAAAGTATACCCATGAATGCAAACAATGAACAAAATATGGTATAGCATGATTATAGAAGTAGTGGCAACTACGTACCCATGTCAATGCATTGATCTCGCTCACTTTCCAAAGGCCATTTTGAGTGGTAGTTGGAGCTGACATGTCATAGACAATACCTATGGTGTGTGCGATCCCAAAGGCTACCATGCCGTTCAATAGTGGCCAATATTCTAGGTCCTCTATTGGAGATGACATGTATGTCCGGCTACGGGCAAACATGATGGATCAATCAGCTAAGGAAGAAATCCCAATCATCTGTCTTTTCTCCTAGAGTTATTGTAAATGCTATCGATAGAATTCTTCGATTACCATCTTGGGAAATGACCAACAATTGATACTCATACCTCTTGTATAGCCAAGTGCCATCAATTTGAACCAAAGGCTTGTAGTGCCAAAAAGCTTTCTTGCATTGATCGAAGGTCCAAAGGAATTGATGAAGTACTATTTTCCCAAGGATCAGATGATTGCAGAAGTACACTGGGTACGTTTCCAGCGCAGTTTCGGAACATGGTATGTACCGATACAGTACTTGACACCATTGCCACAAATCGTTATATGATTTGTCCCACCTATGATGCAACTTATCCACAAATCCTAGGACTCACTTTCACTATAGGTAGAATTATGTTAGATATCATGTTAGATTCTAGCAGGACATTAGATTCTAGCATCGAATGTCCTGGCTTACACCTACAAAGTATGAGTTAAAGTTATGTTATTGGCAAAAACGAAGACCTTTTTTAAGTAATGTTATGTCATATATCGAATGATTGCATCGCACACTTGCTACAACACAAGTATGTGGACTGATATACTTCTTTATTGTCCACAAGTCCGTATTCTTCCAAAAAGATGCCATGATTTTCCATTAGCACCTCCTATTGCGCATTGCGCGCTTTCCCTCGAATTTCTCTGAATGGGATTTTGTGACATGATAGTTCAAGCCATTCTTAAAGCTGTATCGCTTCAGTGTAACAAGAAAAACATCTTTTTCAGGATACTCCATACTAATTTCTAATACCTAGACATTTGACGATAAACTTGCATTGCCAAGTCTTCTGTGTGGGAGTTGCAAGAACTCTAAACCACTATTGGCGGGGAGGTCAATGTTGGTAATGTGAGGCAGAGGTTCATATACCCTGAATCACAAATCTAGATCCAGACCATTATCCAAACCATCATCGTCAGAACCACAAGGTTTTGGCTTAGTTGGAACCTGTTCTGGTTTAGAAAAAAAGTGCTACTTCTGAACTATCTAGCCCGGACTGCCGAATTGGATTGAGGTCTAATTTTGATCTGTCAAAAACATCTACTGCCCCTTTGTACGTGCCTGCATCTTTTTCCTCAATTGCATCTTCTTCTTCAGCTTCAATCAAAGGGTTTGATGTACCATCACCGGACCCGGTCGTAGAGAGTAAATCATCAGCTCATTTATACCCCATGTTACGGTAAACATCTGCACTAGACTACCAACAGATGTAGGTTGTTGGAAATTTGGTATAAGTGTTTCTTCCCTAAGACATCCAACACCGAAGTTGAAATCGAACGCACTGACTGAATGTCATGCCTGGGTGTCGAGGTTCAGGTTATGCTCATACCCTAACTGGTAATGGTTGTCGAATTTGAAATTGGTGCCTGAAAATGAAGAATGTCAACCTATTGATGATTCAAGGACATCATAATGAGAGCTTTATAACAAAGCAATGAACCCATCACACATCCATGTCGTAGGATTTTCTGCTTCTTCTTCGGTTCCCACATTAGCCACAACAGTGGTCGAAGATGAACCAACTCCATTAACCTTGACAAACTCGACATATAACTCCATTATAGCATTTCGAATTGAGCAGTGCGAATCTATGACCATCTCCAGCTTCAGTTCACCTTTCACATCAAATATCTCATACTTAAACGGGTCTACCGATGCTAGATTTCTACATTGCAAGCTCGAAATTCTTCTCTGGCTTGAACACCCAACTTTCCTCCTGATTTTAGTTCATAGCTCACGTAATTGAATGGTACGGTTGAAAGCTAATTCCACATATTAGGCTCTTGCAAATACGACCCCGATGCTCGTATTACAAATTTGACCATCGTAATAAATTACAATTTTACTTGTCTATTCATTTCAATTTAGAATGAATTCAATATTTAGAATAAAAAATCTTTAGATGGTTATCCAAAGAAATGTAGACGACACTCGCAATGCAACTCTTAAAAAAAGAACGAATTTTATTTGTGTCTAAGTATTGAATACTTTGGTAGTTTAATAAGAGAAAAGAACAAGGAGAGAGGGAATGTGTGCTTTAAAATGCATTTCGAAGACACATTTTCATCAAATAATAATAGTGAAAGAGTCTTTTGTGCTCGAAAATGCATTTCAGCAGAATCAATCTCAACAGGTTTGTGCTTCAAATGGTATTTGGTGTGCTTGAAAATGTACCCAGGATTCCTAGGGATAGGGCACATTGGTAGGGTTTGAGTGGTGGAGGACAGAAAATGCGTCCAGTTGGGCGTGCTTTCCTTGACATGTCAGCAGGAAAGATGGCCTAGCTGGACGCGCTTTTTGTCCACCACCACTCAAAGTATTACACAAGTGCCCTAATCTTGATAATCCCTGGTAAGATTTGAGGCTCCTCTTTCAAATATTCGATGAAAATGCTCTTCTACAACGTGTTTTCAACCACGATTTTATTTTCTTTTCAATCTCAGCCCTCCCTTACTCCTATAAAAGGGGGGTATCCCTTCATGCTCCATCATCCCTAAACCCATCAGCTCTTTCGGCCATCATCCCTTCACTTTGCAATATTTATCTATCTCAATTTTCCTTCCCGATTCAGTGTTAAAAAACTTTGTCGATAATAAAATTTCTTGTTTGAGGTATTCTTGAGTTGTCAATGATGCAATATCACTCTGAGACACATACATTTCATATATCCTGTCGAAATGAGACCATTAACTCGAAAACCTATCATGTGGAAGTTAGGTTCTGGGATGATTTAGCTTTATACGATCACAGGTGGAAGTCTACGTAGAGGTCTTGGCCGACGACTGTTACAAGGTCATGGATCAAAGTACACCGAGAGAGCTAGTTAGAGTCTTTTCGGCACTTAACGAGCTTACTTTCTAGCCATTTTATATTTATTTATTGCATTTCCAATTTTATTAGCTTATATTTATTTTATTGCTAAAGAAGTGTTTTTACGCATTTTTTGGTGTTTTAATAACCCATGAGGCCAACTCGGGCCTCATGAATGACTAATAGGCTATTTGAGTGTGTAGGGTGCCAATTCAGGCCCAAGAATACAAAGGACGATGCCAGTGTTGCGACATCAGCATGCATCATCGTAACACCAAACATCGAAGCATTCAAGGGTGAAAAAGGGCCACTGTCGCGACGTGGGACTTTGATGTCGCTACACTATGACTATTTCATAAAAAGATGCAGTTGGTTTCCTTGGACAATAATTTTGGATTATTTCCTTAATTGAACTCTAAGCATTTAATAATATATTGTATTAGTTAGAATCAAAATGTATCTAGGGTTGTGTGGACACCAAGCAACATTTAGCCTATATAAGTCACCTTGTAATCTCTTGAGAAGGGGGTTAGACATTTTAGACCTAAATAGTTTATTTAATTTTCATTGTAGTTTTATTTTATGTTTGTGTAGTTGGGATTTTTCCCGTTCCGACGTAAAGACGATTGCAAGAGAAGTTTTCTTTGGAATCGCACTTCAATTATTTACTAATGACCAATTTCATTATCTCTTTCTTTTACTTCGTTATTTATATTTCATTAGCCTGATCAACTAATGTTTGTATGAATATTTGAATAAATTATTGTGCTTTATTTTATATATTGCATGTTTCAGTTATGGATCTGATTTATTAATTAAGTAATTATTTATCTAAAATTGAGTGTTTATTGAAGAGTGCTTAGTATATTAAGGACTGACGCCCCTAGTAGAATATTAAGACAAGTGAGACTGAAAGGGTACTTGTATGCCTAAGAAGAGAATGAAAGGGTGATTTAGGTGATAATCCTTGGTGAAGATGAGACCGAAAGGGTATTCATAGGTAACGATGGTAGATAACTTAGTTGAGGGTAATTAATAATTTAATTGATCATAGGTCGGGCGTTGCATCGTCGACACTAGGAAGAGGAAATTCCATTAGGTTATTTTAGGTTATTTTAGGGTATAGATACCTTTTACCAGGTATCGATAAATTGTCTTTGGTATCGTTGTAAACTAACTTTAACGATCATTGAATCAGGTATTAAATGCTAATAACATCGATACTCGTAGAAAAAGTATCAATACCTTTTGTTACAGGAGAATTAATGATATGGTATTTTCATCCCCAACGGCTCTATTCATGTTTCCAACAACCACAATGATTGGAAATGAATTAGAGGGTATAAATACCACTTCTAAAAGTCCTGCTACAAGAAGATAGATCATCAAGCATAAAGATCAATCAATACAACCTTAGTGCTTAATTCTTTCATACTTTCCTTTTACACACTTATGAGCCTTTATTGTTATTCTTTAGCTTAAGTGTATTCTTGTTTATTTGTGCTTAATTGGTAAACATTCTGATCTAGTAAGGATTACTTCTTAGTTTGCTATTTGTATTTACTCTTTGAGAGGGTTTGAGTCTTAAGTTTCGAGTAGAAACCTTGAGGGAGTTGCAATATTAAGATTTTGGAGAGAAATCTTAAAGGAGATTGTAAGGCTAAACCTTGTCCTCAAAGGTTATCAAATTAGTGAATTTAAGAAAATTTTTAGTTCTGGAAAGCTAAGGTAGTGGAGTAGGCAATTGAGGCCGAACCATCATAAATTGAAGTGTTCATCGTCTCTATCCTTTTCTTAGCAACTACAAATTTTTAAGAGGCTGATTCACCCCCTATTGGTGATTTTGAGTTGAATTATTGAGCTAATAATTGATATTAAAGTTTGTCTCTAAATACGGTTTAACAATTAAGAGAAGATCCTCAGAAAAGCTTAAACAGTTATCAACTCATTCTACAACAATGACATCTACTTTTAGGTCAATTTTCTTTGATGAGTCTCAATCTAGCTCTAAACCTCTTTATTTTAATGGTGCTAACTATTCTAATTGGAAGAGTAGGATGAAGTTGTTCACCCAAGCAAATAATCTTGTTGTATAGGATATTATTATGGATGGTCCTTCAAGTCCATCTAAACAAGAAGGAAAATTTCTAGTTTAAAAAAAAGAAGAAAGAATGAAATGAGAAAGATAGAAGAAATATTCAACTCAATGCCAAGGCAATGTACATTCTATTTTGTGCACTTGGTGCAGATGAGTATGGTAGAGTTTCGTCTTATTTAAATGCCAATGAGATATGAGACAAGTTTGAAGTTAACTATGAAGGCACTAGCCAAGTGAAGAAGCCTAAAGTTGGAATCCTTACACTTAACTACGAAACTTTCAAGATGATGCTCGAAGAAGATATTAAGCAGATTTCTGATCAATTTACAATCATCATAAATAGATTGAAGTCTTATGGAAAGATGTATCCAAATAAAGAGGTGGTAAGTAACATGCTTTGAAGCTTACTTAAATCATGGGAAGCTAACGTGACCACATTTGAAGAAGCAAAGAATTTAGAAACTTTGACATTGGTTGAGCTCATTGGTTCTTTACTTCCACATGAGATGAGACTCAACGAAGAGGTTAAAGAAGAAAAAAGTTAAGAAGAAGGTTGGTGTTGCTCTAAAATCCACCACAAATAAATATAGTAAATCAAGTGAAGAGGTGGATGAAGACAAAGAGATGGAGATGTTTGCTAGAATATTTAAGAGGTTCATGAAGTCCAATAAAGGAAGAAGACCCCAAAAGATGAAGGAATTGAAGCTTGAATCTACCAAGGAGAAAGATCCTATTATTTGCTATGGTGCAAAAAACTAGGACACATCAAGTTTGATTGTCCTCAATGGAAGAAAGAGTCTAGCAAATGAAAACACAAGGCCAATCTTACTACTTGGAGTGATGCAGATTAATCTGATGATGAAGATCAAGAAGTAACCAACCTATGCCTTATGACCATCAATGATTCTAAGGTAACTTTTAACTCATTTATTTCAAATTCTTATTCTTTTGATGAGTTGCAAGATGCCTATGATGAATTAGGTTTGGATTTTGAATTAATGGTTGCAAAATATAGGAAAACTATTTCAAAACTAAAAGATGAAAATAATTCACTCTCCAAAGTCAAGCATGAACTTTAAAGTAAAATGAATGATATGCAAGCTATTATAAATGATTTTGAGAAAAATAATTATGACTTGAATAATTTACTTTTTAAAGTTCATGATGATCATCAAAAACAACTTGAGTTGCTTAAGAGTGAAAAAGCTCACTCTAGCAAATTTTTTGGAAAAGGGATTGAAAGAGGTGAAAATTCAAAATAAAACTTTGTTAAAAATAACTTTAATTTCTATAAACATAGAGGCTTCCCAAGTTTATGGATATCCTTTCTAAATGGATACCTAAAGGGACTAGAATCTTGAAAACTAATACTTATGGACCCAAAAGAAATTGGGTACCAAAAACAAAAATTTAATTCTATATTTATAGGAAAAGGTGCATTACTTCAAGTAGAACATCACTAATGCAAATTGTATGTGATTGCACCTTAATATTTACTTGGTATGTTAGTTCTCTTGTTCCTTATTTTTAATATCTATCTTTGGACTAACCACTTTCTTTTCCTCTTAAGCTTTATTTGATTGCTTTTTATATAACAAAAAGGGGGAGAAGAGAAAGGTAAATTTAATAGTTGATTGATTATGATTAATTAATTTATGCCAAATTTAGTAATCATGTTTTCAAAGTAAAATGAATGTCAAATTTGATCTTATGTCAATTTTTTGAAGCCTTAAATTGAAAATGACTTTTCTTAAGGGGGAGCAATTTATTCAAAAATAAATTTACCAAATGTTTTGTTATATCAGAAAGGGGAAGATTGTTATACTTAGCTTTATTTGATAATATGTTTTGATATAAAAAATTAAAATATTTTTGAATAAAAGTTAAAGTTGAACAAAATTAGCTAAATGATAAAATCAAGTTAAAAAAGTTTCAAGTGAGTTAAACGCTTTCAATCATGTTAAAAGAGTTTTAAAACAAGTTAGTATTGCTTCAGGCCAGAAAGTATCAGTAGTTTTTAAAATATGGATACCTGTTCTAAAATCGAAACCAAATTGACATTTTATTTTCAATCAATTACAAAAAAGTATCGATATCTTTTACCAGGTATCGTTAAATTGTCTTTGGTATCGTTGTAAGCTAACTTTAATGGTCACTAAATCAAACATTAAATGCCAATAGTATTGATACTCATAGAAAAAGTATTGATACCTTTTGTTGCAGATAAATTTAATGATCTGATATTTTCATCCCCAAAGGCTCTATTCATGTTTCCAGCAACCACAACGGTTAGAAATGAATTAGAAGGTATAAATTCCTTTCGGACAGTCGGCACACCCCGTGGTGTAGCAGAAAAATTATTTCGGCGATCATCAACCACAGATTCGTGTACGAGGAATGAATCGGGTTGAAATAGGGTTGAAAATATACCTTCTTTACTGAAAACATTGAAAGGATGCTGTTGATTCGATGTCAATTCCAAGCCACAATGAAAATGTCCCAGCCTCTACGTAGTCCACCCCGTCAAAAATGAACAACCACTTTCTCTTGAACTTTTCAGAGAGAATTCAAAATGGTTGTCACTAATGCAAATTGTATGTGATTGCACCTTAATATTTACTTGGTATGTTAGTTCACTTGTTCCTTATTTTTACTATCTATCTTTGGACTAACCACTTTCTTTTCCTCTTAAGCTTTATTTGATTGTTTTTGATATAACAAAAAGGGGGAGAAGAGAAAGGTAAATTTAATGGTTGATTGATTATGATTAATTGATTTTATGCCAAATTTAGTGACCATGTTTTTAAAGTAAAATGAATGTCAAATTTGATCTTATGTCAATTTTTTGAAGCCTTAAATTGACAATGACTTTTCTTAAGGGGGAGCAGTTTATTCAAAAATAAATTTACCAAATGTTTTGTTATATCAAAAAGGGGAAGATTGTTATATTTAGATTTATTTGATAATATGTTTTGATATAACAAATTAAAATATTTTTGAATAAAAGTTAAAGTTGAACAAAATTAGTGAAATGATAAAATCAAGTTAAAATAGTTTCAAGTGAGTTAAATATTTTCAATCATGTTAAAAGAGTTTTAAAACAAGTTAGTATTGTTTCAGGCCAAAAAGTATCAGTAGTTTTCAAAATATGGATACCTGTTCTAAAATCGAAACCAAATTGACATTTTATTTTCAATCAATTACAAAAAAGTATCGATATCTTTTACCAGGTATCGATAAATTGTCTTTGGTATCGTTGTAAGCTAAATTTAATGGTCACTAAATCAAACATTAAATGCCAATAGTATTGATACTCGTAGAAAAAGTATCGATACCTTTTATTGCAGATAAATTTAATGATCTGGTATTTTCATCCCCAAAGGCTCTATTCATGTTTCCAACAACCACAACTGTTAGAAATGAATTAGAAGTTATAAATTCCTGTCGAACAGTTGGTACACCCCGTGGTGTAGCAGAAAAATTATTTCGGCGATCATCAGCTATGGATTCGTGTACGAGGAATGAATCGGGTTGAAATAGGGTTGAAAATATACCTTCTTTACTGAAAACATTGAAAGGATGCTATTGATTCAATGTCAATTCCAAGCCACAATGAAAATGTCCCAGCCTCTACGTAGTCCACCCCGTAAAAAATGAACAACCACTTTCTCTTGAACTTTTCAGAGAGAATTCAAAATGGTTGTCACTAATGCAAATTGTATGTGATTGCACCTTAATATTTACTTGGTATGTTAGTTCACTTGTTCCTTATTTTTAATATCTATCTTTGGACTAACCACTTTCTTTTCCTCTTAAGCTTTATTTGATTGTTTTTGATATAACAAAAAGGGGGAGAAGAGAAAGGTAAATTTAATGGTTGATTGATTATGATTAACTCATTTTATGCCAAATTTAGTGACCATGTTTTCAAAGTAAAATGAATGTCCAATGTGATCTTATGTCAAGTTTTGAAGCCTTAAATTGAAAATGACTTTTCTTAAGGGGGAGCAATTTATTCAAAAATAAATTTACCAAATGTTTTGTTATATCAAAATGGGGAAGATTGTTATACTTAGCTTTATTTGATAATATGTTTTAATATAACAAATTAAAATATTTTTGAATAAAAGTTAAAGTTGAACAAAATTAGCGAAATGATAAAATCAAGTTAAAATAATTTCAATTGAGTTAAATGTTTTCAATCATGTTAAAAGAGTTTTAAAACAAGTTAATATTGCTTCAGGCCAAAAAGTATCAGTAGTTTTCAAAATATGGATACTTGTTCTAAAATTGAAACCAAATTGACATTTTATTTTCAATCAATTACAAAAAATATCGATATCTTTTAAAAATTGTAAACCATATTATCAAATAAAGACCCAGGAAACTGAAAGACCCGAGAAGCTTTACAATTTCAATAGAGATAGGGAGCATTCATTTTTAGAATGCTCTATGTGATTTAAGAGCTAGCATAAACTTAAAGCCCTTATCTATTTATGAGAAACTTAGGGTAGGGGACCTCAAAAGCACTCAAATTACACTACAATTAGCTGATAAATCTGTAGTCCAACCTAAATGAGTGTTAGAGAATGTATTAGTTAAGGTATACAGTTTTATTATCCCAGCAGGTTTTGTAGTTTTAGATTTTGAAGAGGATAGTAGACACCCATCTTGTTGGGAAGAGCTTTTATTGCAACATCTAGAGCCACCATTGATTTAGAGAAAAATGAATTGACAGTTAAAATTAATGGTGAAACTGAAATTTTTAGATGTGGACCTCACCAAAGTGAGGAAAGCCGGAGGAAACCAGGGGAGCAATGCCATTACCTATTTACCTTTGAATCTAACTACTTTAAATCCAAGGATACAATTAATGTGATTAATAAAAGCTAAAGGGCAGGTATAAGGAATGATACAAGCGAAAAAAATGAAGGGGCATGACGATCGATGGACAAATGCTGAATGAGGCTCAAGTGGGAATGTGTTGGTGGAACTACTGGATGATTTCGATAGTAAAATGTGATGAAACGTTACTTAAAATATTCTTATATATTACTGTATAGTCAACTAACCATGTAGTTTAGATCCTAACTTAAAAGATTAGTGTCATATAGGAACTATAGGTTAGCCGAAAGTGTAGAACAAAAGAAAAATTCAAAAAGAAAATCAATACAAGTAGAAAAATCTCTTGAAAAGAAAAAGCATTTATGAGTGAGATATATTGAAAAAGAAAGTGACAAAGTCACGAGAATAAGAAAAAAATCATTCATTAGTGCACAGAAACTTGTAGGTTAGCCATAGTTACTATATTATGCTATGATTTCGTATATGGAGAAATAAGGAAGGAGAGAAGCAAAAATAAGGCGGTGAGCGGGTAAGGATCGCTAAGGGGAAGAATAGGGATTGATAAGATGTGTCAAACTATTTTCGTATTTGTAACCATTTTTATGCTTACTATTTTTTAATTCCAGACTTGTCCTAAGCCTCAGAAAGTTACAAGCCGAAAAGTCTAGACTTACGCATCCTTATGCATAAATGGACATTATACTAAATAATCGCATAAGCTGCTACTTGTATTCTGCTAGGATAATCAAAGTACTTGTATAATTTGTTGATAGATTCCTACATGTGAGACCCTTAATGCTTGTATACTTTGTAATGCATTGAACTTAGATATCTAAAGTCAAAAGTGGTTAATCAATTATTTATCATGTCAAAATTATTCATAAAGATGAAATGCCTAGTCATGTGCTCCAAAATCAATGTTTGTATCATATTTGCTCAAGGGTCATCCTTTCCATTTCTTGTTTTTGCTTGAGGACAAGCAACGACTTAAGTGTGGAGGAGTTTGATCTGCCGTAATTCAGTGTAGTAGATTAAAATAATTTTCGCACTTTAGGAGCTTGAAAATAAGCATTATCATTAGGTTTTAATTATGTTTTAGTAAGTTTAATTAATTCAATAAAATGTGCAAATTGAGTTTTTTATTGACCTTAGGGGTCGAATGAGGCCTAAGGGTGAGCTAATGAACATTATAAGTGTGCAAGAGACCATTAGAAGACATGCTGAACCGATATTGGTCACTATGTCGCAACATAGAGGGTTCGAGGTCACAACATAGGGACCAAAATGGAGAAATTTTGAGACTGCCTTCGATGTTGTGACACAGCCTCAGGGTGTCGCAACATACCCTTGAAGACATCCTTCAGAAGAGTATACTGACTTCTGTGTCGTGACACAACCCTAATGTGTCCCAACATCGACTTTGGACAGGAATTAATACTTGCCAGGGGGCATTTTGGTTTACACAATCCAACTTGAAGCTAAGGAACGTCAACTAACCTAAGGTTAAAGATGACGACCACCTCAAGTCTATAAATAGTCTCATTTGGTACATGTTATGGACACCAATTACTTAGCTTATAAGCTCTCTTTTAATTTTAGTTTAAGTTTTTCTTTCCTTAGATTTTAGATTTATTTTTCAGTTTGTTCTTTGTTTTATTTCGGGAGATATGATTTGTGGATGTGACCAAACCTTGTGGATTCAATTTCATTGATAATACAAATCAGACTTCTTCTTAAACTCTATACTTTTGATTCATTTATCATGTTTACGCTTGATATCAATTCTATATTGTTTACGAAAACCATGAGGAACTAATCCCTCTATGGGGGATTAACAAGTGGAGATATGATCTATTAACTGTTTTGTAGGGTTACTCAACGGATTAGTTGTTTGGAAAAGGAAGAACCTTAAACCCTAGGCTTGACGACCCTAGGAAGTTATCAAGGTGGGAATTAACCCAAAGTTGGTATGACCTATTCGTGAATACCTTAACCCTAAACTGATCTGGACTGTGAGGTCGAAAGATAAGTAGTCCTTACTGACTCGTTATTCTAGTGGACATATCAGAAGATCCTGCTAGGATATCGACTAGTTGATTGACGATGAACCCAAAATGATAGTTGATGAAGATTACCTAAGCGAGCTAATCACCCATAATTAGATTTGATTAATTGTACTTTTCAATTTCTCGATACTTATTTACTTGTAATATTTTTATTATTATAAAAAACCCCAAAAGTCCATTTTATTTATATTTGCGTAATATAACCTATTTCAAATACTAATTAGATATTTTGGTGTTTAGGTTGAAATTGATCTAGTACTAGCCTGATATGGGTACGACCCTCGGAGTACTCCCCTACTCCATTGTAACTATATTACAACCTGACTCGTATACTTGCGGATACCGCGTCACTTCTATATATCTTTTGTTGCAGTATTCACACTCAGGACGTTAGTATGTCTGGAGGTGGTCACCTATACACACTAAGGGATTATCATCCTTTTATCTTATTTGATATCACATATTAAAAAGGAAAATCAAGATTATTCCCTTATTAATAGAGAAGACAAATGAAAACTTAGAAAAAAGAATTATATTCTTTCCAAAAGAATATTAATTTCCATGTCTTTTATATTTTGGCCGAAATTAATTAATATAATTGCTTATATTAATAAATTCGGTAAAATATATACAATTAATATTTTGTATGAATCAAATCTATATATTAATTATATTCTTCCCAAAAGAAAATTAATTTCTATGTCTTTAATATTTTCACTGAAATTAATCAATATAACTGATTATATTAATAAATTCGGTAATATATATAATTAATATTTTTTATGAATCAAATTCATATATTAATTATATTTTTTTCAAAAGAATATTAATTTCCATGTCTTTTATATTTTGACTGAAATTATTTAATATGTCTATTTATATTATTAAATTAGGTAAAATATATATAATTAATATTTTTATGAATCACATTCAGATATTAATTATATTCTTTCCAAAAGAATATTAATTTCTATATCTTTTATATTTTGATCGAAATTAATTAATATAATTGTTTATATTAATAAATTTGGTAAAATATATACAATTATTATTTTGTATGAATCAAATTCATATATTAATTATATCTATGTTCTCTATTTGTGTACAACAAGTCTGTATATATAATGTGTTTAATATTTAACTATTAAATTAATTTAATTCAATAATTAATTTAATTCATGTGACAACTAAAAACAATATTAAATGTATTTGGATTTCATTCATTTCAACTATAGGGAGTGAGTGGCATCTAGCATTACAAGTAATAATAGAATGTTGGTAGTAATAATAGAATGTTTCTAACATTACAAGCAATGAGTGACATCTAACAATGCATCATTGCCATACCAAAGTTAGAAAAAATCGTGGTTCGACATAACCTTTCTGTGATAATCCTTTCATGTATTATATCATTTTATCCTTACTATCTAGATTGGACACAAGTCATAGAATAGTCAGACTTGTATAGTCCATTCTCATATTTCTTAATTGTTTGAGCAGACTACAATAAACAAATAAGTGTGATATCTCATATCAATTTATTCGAGCATGGTCATGCATTTCTAGTCTCACTCCATCAAGAGGCCTAAGATATTTCTCCCATTATTTAGGAGGGATAAATCCTTTCTTGATAAACCATATCCCACTACTTGGTTTGTGGTATATCTAACATCATTCTTTATAGTACAACCTGTTACGATAGACGTTTTAACTGTATCAAATTATATGACACACGATGTTGGGACAATGATGATCTCAAGTCTGAAAATCATATACATAGTTATCACTATGAGTAATATTGTGACTATCACATAATAATCCAAGAAACATATTCATAGCGGGTCAGTCCATTATGTTGTTCTCTAACCCATACTCATGTATTGATTTTGACATCCCTATGTCAATGATAATTCTTTGTCATCAATTAACTAAATACTAGTCTCAATGCATTATTATTGTCCAAGCCCAAAATTATACTTGACTAAGGACCTTTTTAAGAATAATCATATTTTCTTAGGACTTTATTACAATTCAGTTTATTTATATACATAGAAAAAGAAATTGAAATAATAATGGCAATGCCTTATATTATTAATAAACAAGGTAAAATAAGTATGTGATTACAATCATCTCATGATTGGTCTTTAGGCATACTCTAACAATACCATCTTCCAAAGGTCTTACAACAAGAAGAGAGATCATCAAGCCTACAGATCAATCAATACAACCTTAATGCTTAATTCTTTCATACTTTCCTAGTACACACTTGTGAGCCTTCATTGTTATTATTTAGCTCAAGTGTATTCTTGTTTATTTATGCTTAATTGGAAAACATTCTGGTCTAGTAAGGATTACTTCTTAGTTTGCTATTTGAATTTACTCTTTAAGAGGGTTTAAGTCTTAAGGTTTGGGTAGAAATATTGAAGGGAGAAATATTAAGGGAGATTGTAAGGTTAAACCTTGTCTTCAAAGGCTATCAAATTAGTGAATTTGAGAAAATTCTTAGTTGTGGAAAGCTAAGGTATTGGAGTAGGTAATTGGGGCTAAACCATTATAAATTGAAGTGTTCTTTGTCTCTATTATCTTCTTAGCAACCAAAAATTTTTAAGAGGCTAATTCACCCCTTCTTGGTGATTTCGAGTTGAATTATCAAGCTAACACAAAAGTTTGATGGCATAATCGTAAGGAAAAATTCTGGGGCTTCCCGCTAGGATCAGTGTGATTTTTTTTCTCTATTTCTACATAACTGGTATCTTTAACCTTCCTTCTAATCCGAAGGCTAGCACCATCATGGACGTAGGACTCTCAAGCAGACAGCGGCTATGACGTTGGAGTAAAGGTGATGCTCCTTTCTTGGCGACAATAGTTGTCATTATCAAACAAATCATTAATAACTACAACTGCTGCAGCTCCAACCTGAGTTTGACCTCTACATTGTCAAAAAATCCGCTCTACGCTTGAGAGCCCTTTTTTTTCCACCTCGGTGTCAGTCTTCAGATAAGAATGAAATGTTAAAGATATAGACTACTTGGAAATAGAGAAAAAAATATGTTGATTACACTGGAAGGCCTTTCGTTTTCCCCTATGATTATGGCCTCAATCTTATGTATGGTATATATAAGACATCATTTGCGAGTATCTAAAAAGGTTGAACTTGTGACTGCATAAAGACCATCAATTGACCCCCAGTTATACTCGAACCAATGACTGCATAATGGTCGTTGATTGGAACCTCCACTTAGACTTCGACCTATGATTGTATCAAGCACTATTACCCCGAAACTTGACTTCCATAGGAGGGTTTCTAAGGTAATGGTCCTATCTTGACATGACATATGAAATGTATATGTTCTGAGACGCGTTATTGCATTCCTGACCCCTCAAATCTCCCTATAAACTTTCACGGTTTCACTCTCAAAACCTTAAACCAATAAAACCCCTAATTCCTAAATAAAAAATCCCTAACCCTAAAAAAATCCCTTAAAAATCGATGACCGAGTAGAGAGTGCGTGAAAGCGTGTTCAGCTGGGTGCACTTTCCTACCAACTGTACCAAAATGGTGCCTAGTTGGACGCATTTTTAGACATCTCTTCAAAATCGACCTATTTTCCTAAATTTTGAAAAAATGACCTATTTGGCAAATTAAAAACAACAACATATTTATACAATTTAGCCTATATATAATTGGTAATAGAATTTAACAAAATATGATAATTTTTTATTTTTGTATTACATTTTAAATATTTTATATTGTATTTGTATCATTTACAAATTCATTAGTTGTTTCACATAAAAAAATTCTTTTTTTTGTAATAATTAAATTTTAAATTATTTAAATTAAATTTCATAGTAATTTAATTTAGAGAAAAAAATTTAATTTTAATGATTTTAAATTTATTGTGTACTTATAAATTGTGTTTTCCTAAGGGTCGAGCTATATGTTGATTCGTTGGTCACCAATTTTTTTTAAATAATATATTAAGATATGTTATAAAATAAATAATAAAAAGAGTAAATAATAAGAGAAATAGAAGAACAAAGACAAGTGTGTATTTTATTGATCAATAGGGATATTTATAATGCTTCTCCAAAGTCTATATTTATAGACTTAAGAAGTATAAATGAAATAAAATTTTATTTCTAATGTACATATCAAACTTCTTATCCTAATGGATACCCACATTATAGTAATAAACAAATTATAACACTCCTACTTGGATGTCCATTGGTAGATAATGTGCTTTGTTAAAACCTTACTAATATTAAAATCCTATTGGAAAAAAAATTTAGTGAAGGAAAAAGAGTACACATATCTATAATATGCTTAACATGTTACCTCATTAAAAACCTCATTAAAAACCTTACTAAGAAAACCCAGTGGGACAAAACATCTGTTAAGGGAAAAAGAGTACATCACAGATTTATTCCCCTTAGGACAACATCATATAATATCTCATACTCTACGTATTAGACCCCAAATACTAGCTTTTCAAGTGATCACTTGAGCGGATTTATAAACATTTATGTCATCATTCTTCTAAAAGTCATGAGTGAGGAAGAATTTTGGGAAAATATATTTTGATCTCTTTAGGGGTTCTAGCAATGATCATAACAAACTTTGATTATGATCCTTCTATAAAAATAGACATGTTAAAATCAATTCAATCCATATATTAAATAATTTCTTGAGAATTTTTATATGCTTCTAACATTCTATATCCTTCAAGGGTTTTAATATAAACTTTAATATACAGTGATCCATATTAAGCCTGTAACAGCAATAATTAGATGCATGCAAAATATTTCATGAACTGTCATATTAATGAGTTATCTAAAGGTTATTGCATCCACCACAAAAGAATATTATACCTTTCATAATCGATGCTAGAACTTAGTGAAAAAACTTCATATTTCTTATTTCATTTTCACAAAACTACTCATTTGCACCCTCACTGGGTTTATACCTTACACATTTGAACTACTGGTCCAACAATTTCATTAATTTAGGGTGTATTTGTTTCATGTAAAATATTTTACAAAAAATAATTTCTGAAAAATGGATTGATTTTCTAGAAAGCTTGATATTTTCTAGTGTTTTGTTGAATTTCAATAAAACATTTTTCGTTGTTAGACAAATTTTCCAAACATCATTTTCTAAATGATGTTTTTTAAAACAAATGTATACAAATCATGACAAGCATTACAAAAATGTTTTTTTAAATATCAATTAATTTTTTATAATTAATCTAAAAATTAAATTTGAAGGTTAATTAAATCAAAGGGAAAAATTAATTCAAAAGACTCTCTATCCTATGTTTTCTTAAGATGTGCAAATGTATACAGTCGCTCATAAGTAATAAAATAGTAAGTAAAAGAGTTATTGTATCCACAGGGATTGATTTTAAATTAACAACTGCAAAAGTTAACAATTTACATTTGGAAAGTAAGAACTATGAATGATTTAACTAAATATGTAAATAAGATTTAACTAACTATGCATAGGAAATTAAATAGCAGTAACACGAATTAATAGCAATGATATGAAGAGCTAGAACAATTATTTCCCCTACTATGCAACCATTGATAGCGATGTTGTAGTAATACTACGACAATATGGTAATTTGCTAATTCAGAATCCATAGGTTATAGGCTTCTTTTGAAGTTACTATGTTCAATCTTTTAACCAATTTAACATATGACTAATCTAAGTCAACCTCAAGATCACAATTTCAAGCACCTTTTTTAAGGAATATGTAAGGTAACAATATATGTTTATATCATTATGAATTCAAGATTAAAGAAATTAAACATGTCTTATTTAATTTGTTTGTCCATAAATCACAACCTTCTCAAATTTAGTAATTAACTCAATTACTCACTAATGTTAGCTACGCACTAGCAAGCATTAGATGTGAAATCTACTTGAATGAATAAACAACCATTTGCACAAAACATCATTAGCAAAGTACCAATAATCCCATTTTAAGGTTCCATAATCATTCTAACAAAATGAAATAGCAAATAAAGAGAAAGAAAAGATGATTAGCCGAATTTTGGTGGTTCTTCATAGTTGCTCACGTCTTTCTCTTCCTCATTGCTGCTTTAGATTTTGGCCCAAATGCTCTCAACCTCTATTTCGATTTTTCCTTTTCTCTGTGCTTCTTTTTCTCCTAAAAACTCACCCCTTTCCTTTTGCTAAGCTCTCCCTTTTACACTGTTAAATACCCCTTAATTTCATTCCATGTACTCCTTGATTTCCTTCGGGTGGTTTTCTTGATTTCCTCTTCTCCCAAATAAGCTAGTCGACTAAGTCCCCTTCGAAAATGTGATTCAAGAAATCTTGGCCTACTTTGTTTGGTTATGGGTTGTTTCCAACATTGGGTTGAGAGGTATTTGATGCCCAATAGTTGTCATGGTGCTTCCTTAGTCATGAGCTTCCTAACTTGTTTGATGTTGTGGCATTGTTGCGATATCGAGTGTTAGCACGTGAGCTTCAATAGTTATTTTCTTCCATGTTTTCAATTTTTCTCTAGCTACCTTCAAGGATAAAAATTCATATTATAGCATGGAAATTAACCAAAATTTAGTATTCAAATAGAATGTTTCAATATTAACTACTCAACATAAATATAATCAAAATAACTACTAAAATGTTATCAACCACTCTTAACTCGAATGAAATGTGAGCTGAAAAGTACTAAAATAAATCTATATCCTAGAGTTATCATACCCCCAAACTTAATTGATTGCTCATCCCAAGTGATGACACTATCCAACCTAAATGACACGACCTAATCAATAGTTGACAGACATGAAAACATGTAAAGACCCAAGAATCCAACAAACAAGACAAGTTAAGTAGAATTTATTTTCCACATGGTGTTGCATTAGTGATATTATACTCACAAATAAAATTTTGAAAATATCTAACTCATGTGTATTTATAAATTAATTTTCTTAAGTATTAAAAATGCTAACAAATTTATGCTTTGAATGTTTCCCCCTTATGACTGTGCAATTAGTTCTTCCCAATCAATTTCTATTTCCTATATTAAGCTAAGCACCAATCCTAAGGTTCAATTTATGTCTTCATATGTTGCACCTACTAACTCCTCTCCACTAATGTAGTTAACATAACGATTTAAGTTAAAAACGTCTTTGAAAGTTTGTAACGTGGCTAGGTTCAAGGTATGGATTAAGATGAACATTTTTAGGCTGAACAACCTTAAACTCAGCTTGCCTTGGACCTCAGTAATGCAATCATCCTTAAAAATGGGATTATCGCTTAAATTTTACCCAATTTTTCCCCATTTTCCCAATTTAAAAACATAAGCTCATCAGTACCTTTTTTCATGACAACTAATCCTTTTTTTAAGCATCAGCTCAGGGATAATTTCTCGAGCATACAACTGCATATGATTCAACATTAAGAACTTTTAATAGGAAATCCATACCTCTTTTTAACTCCCCCAAACTTGTACACAAAGATATCTAAGACAAACTGAGTCTAAGATTCGGTGAAGAAAAAAGATGAGTACTCAAACAAGGGGTGGCTCTTTAATGCATGATTTAATAAAAAAAGAAAAAAAAATAGGCCACACAGCTTAAATTAGGTTTTCAAGGGATAATAATTAATAAGGTAGGATCGAAAAGGCTAAAACGAACAAACAAAATTTCCTAAATCCTCTTTAAATTGCTATACCTCCTAGGATTTTGCCTCAAGGAAATTATCGAGTCAATTCTAAAGACTTAAACTCTCATGCATGCTTAGTTTTCTCTAAGAAATTAAAGTTTCATAGTTTAGATTCACATCACAATTCAGTTAACATAAAAATACTCTAAGTAATAAAGATTTTATTGTTGCAGTAGAGCTAGCATTATTATGCAATACTTCTTAATTTTGAACTTCACTTTACTTAAACATAACCACATATAAGAATCAATTCCAAGACAAAAGAAAATATACTAAAGACAGTATACAGTACTACCAAAGGAACAAACACAAGGGACACACACCCCTGCACTTAAGGAAAGCAATGCCCTCATTGCTTAATGACATAAAAACCAGTAGAGAAAGATCAAAAGAACATCACAACAGCAGAGATAGCAAAGCAATAACAGTCCATATCAATAAGCTGCAACTAATTATTATTGAAAAAAATAAATAGCAATAATTAAAATGAAATAAACAACAATTTAAAATATAAAAGATTATAAATAAATGAAAATAAAACTCCCTCAAATGCTATTGGAATCGTCTTTAGCATATCTCTAGTATGTTTATTATTGTCTCTCGATGTGCTGCAACATATCCATAATGGTCAACTGATCCGTAATACGCAGTGCTGGTGGAGCACGGTGGAACGTGGAGAGATATGTTAGTGACGTGCCATTGATGAGTTGTAAGGGACGCCTGTGTCTGGACTGATGACGACATGAGAATGGCCAACAGTGGAGTTTGCGCCGCAACGGTAGGGCTTGGTTCAGTGGACGAAAATCGTGTTGTTGATATTTACTGAGGATAGTAAACAGGGATTGTAACATCGCAAACCTGGCCTAGATGTTATTGTTGAATCTGGCATGTCACATTGAAGTGTTTTTCGAAAACCATGTTTTCATTGAAAACCCTTCTTGAAATTTCAAACTTCTTGCCATTTAAAACTTGTACAAAACCTCAGTCTGCGTTTGTTTAATTTCTATCGAAAGAAAAGTTCTTACCTTCAAAACCTTATTGTTGCGAAAGCTTAATTTAAAGAAAATGATTTACGAAAACATGATATTTAAAAATTGAGTTGCGAAAATATAGCATTTGAAAATAGTTATTGTTTTGGAAAATTGGATTATACTTCTAGCAGATAAGAATCTCAATCAATAAAATCCTGAATTTAGAATTTAGAAATTTTAAAGGCCTTATTACAACCTGAAAGAAAATCAACTTGCTTATGTAAATGAGCTAAATAGAATAAAACTTGTGCAGTTGTGTGGCCCTCTCCGAGTCCCTCGCAGCTCCGAACTGTCTAACGTTGGGGATTACCTGAAAGGTTAACAACGGGGTGAGTTTACAAAAACTCAGTGTGTAATCCCCTATCATTTAGTCAGTAATATAAGCAGTAACAGTCTGGGCCTGAGCCCTTTTCATTAACAGAACAATGTGGGCTTTAGCCCAAAATAGAAAAAGTGTAGTGTGGGCCTATCCCATTACAGTATCAGAATCAGAAACAGAATACATGTGGGCCTAAGCCCATTACAGTGACAGAATCAGTAATAGAAATACAACAATGTAATCATGCCACCCATCCTAATCCAGCCAACACACCACCCGTACCAACCAACACACCATGTGGGGATAAAATCGACCCACCCAGCCAACACACCAATATTAGCACCGGTTGCAGCACTAATCAGTATCGCAGCAAAGTTGCTAATAACAGAATGGTTAAGGGCCGTAAATAAGATAGCTATAAGCTATAAACAGAATGGCTACAAGCCATAAGTATAGTAATATGATTGGCACAAAGCCATCAGTAGTAGTGATATGATCGACACACAACCATCAGTAATGGTAATATGATTGACACAAAGCCATCAGTAATGATAATATGATCGGCACAAAGCCATCAGTAACGGTAATATTATCGGCACAAAGCCATTAGTAACATCCCAGTAAAGCTACCAGCAATAGTATCACAGCAAAGCTGCCAGCAACAGTATCGCAGCAAAGCTGCCAGTAATAGTATATGTGGCCAAGCCACCAGTAATAGTGATTGTGGCAGAGCCACCAGTACAAAACTTCCTCTATAATAGTATCCCAACCCCATGCAGTATGTCGTGTATACAGAATGCCATGCTCAGAATTAGTCATACAAATTATAGACAAATTAGTCATTTACATCACGGACAAATCAATCATTTACACTCGAGGGGAAAAATAGTCATTTACCCTCCAGGGGCATTACGATCATTTTACCCTACAAGGCATTACGGTCATTTTACCCTACAGGGGAATTACAGTCATTTTACCCTATAGGGGCATTATGGTCATTTTGCCTTACAAGGGCATTACAGTTATTATACCTATTTTAGGGTTTCAGTACCAATAACGACCTTCCCAAAGGTCTATAGTCGCCTCGAGCGACATAGATAATCTACACGGTCAAAATAGTATAAATGAGCCCAAAGCCCAATATTCGACCCAAGTGGGCCCACACGCTCGTGTGGCCCATTTGGCCCAAATTCAATCACGGCTATATGAACTACATAGCCCAATCCAGTTCCTGCCACTTTTCATAGCTTTTATCTGTGTGGGACACATGGCCCATTTCAGCCCACGAGGCCCATAACGGCCCAAGAGCACGAGAATGCTCGTGGTGGCCTCTATAGTCTAACACTCATATTTGTGGGCTCGATTCAGCACACGAATGTTTTCACGCCCATGTGGACACAATTGCCGTATTTTTGGCTTTTCAACTTTACAACAGTAATGATTTACGGTGTACATATACAAACACCTGATTACGTAGAGTACTAAAAATCCACGAGTGCCAGAACCTTGACTAGATCGGTTGACTGTGATTTGCTTACTTGATCCAGAGCTCGGTGCAGCCACCATTCCGCGTCTTGGCAGAAAATCCCGAAGAGCCGACACCTTACGCTGATTAAACTTGGGAGTAGAGGCTACGCGCTCAAACTCAGCCGGTACCTTTGCTATCACTTTATTACTAGCACCCTCTTCACCCATCGGAAGTTCTAGAACCCAAAAGAACATACACATAGGAGAAAAGAGAAGAATTGGTAATAAAGGATCGCACCATTTGGCTTAAACAGTAAAAAAGAGAACTAAAAGGATCCGAGAGACTTACCGATTAACAGAGATTACTTGCCAAATCAATAAAAGGAATGGAGAGAGTATGGAATGTAGGAGCAGAGAATCCCTTAAACAAAGACTAAACCGTCAGGGGTTTGAGAGGGGAACAGAAAATAGATTTAACCAGAAGTAAATAATATAATCACTTACCAAGCATCAAGGTATTCGGTCAAGGTATTAAAAAGGAAGATGGTGATAGAGCAATTGAAAAGAATGGATAAAGAAGGGAAGAAGGATGAATTCGGTCACAATGGCTAAAGGATGGAAAGAGGAAGAGAGCGCATAAGCAACCAAAGAGGAGAAGGAAAAGAATCAGTTCACAAAAGCTAGTGAGAAAAGGGAGATAGGAAGAGTAGTAAGCAAACCAAAATACAAAAGCCAAAACCCAAATGAATGAAAAAGAGAAGAAAGATAATTTCGGCCCCCAAAGAAAAGTGACCAAAACGTGATCAATAGGCACAACCAAGACCAATTTCCTGGAAAACCAATCCCCTACCCGAATGCAAAAAACAAAAAGTGTCTTCACTTACCTATTCAGCACCTAAAAGCCTATGACCGAATTTGCATAATGGAGAATCCCCTTTTTCGGCTAACTACTAACACTCCCCTTAACCTCCCATAATCCACTCCTACAATCTTTCAACCTACCAATTTGCATCACTTTCAAACTCCTCCAACACCAACCTTCATCCATATCCCTTGAATCTCTCCCCCAAGACCAATTCAAACTTTACCTTGCAGAGTTTCAGTCTAACTCCACTTCTCAAGCTGCAGGGGAATAAAATAAATACTCATTGCATGCCAAGGGATTCGAACCCAAGCTCTCACATCTATTAATTCACGCCACTTGCCTCCTTGCCACAAGCTCTTTTTTGTCACATTTTATCTTTAATTAAATAAAAGGTCTAAAGGCCAAAGTCCAAGTTCCTTTAAAAGAAAAACCAAAATAAATTGCAAGAGCCAAGACTTGAACCCAAGCTCCCTTGCAGCCTTAATGACGCCACAACCACTAGACCCTATGCTTCATTATGTCATTTTTTAACACAATAATTTAAAAGGCCTACATCCAAGCATCCAGGGTTTTATCCACTTAAAACCAAAATTTTTGCTAGAACCCAAGTTTGAACCCAGGACTTTTCCAACTCCTCTCAAGACCCTTAACCACTAAAGTAGACATACTTTTGTGCACAGTTTCCTAACCGTTCCATTGCTCAATGCCCAATACTTCTAGTCCCAAATTCCAGGGCATTACAAGGATGAAAATGGGAATAGCGATCGACGTTTTGTGGGGTATTAAAAAAATATTGTGGTTGGATGAAGACTGAAAGGCTGTTGTTGAATGTAAAACCCTATATTTTTTCCTAAGTCAAAATAACCTTCTCCTTTTCCCGTGTCCCAGGCCGTGTAACTTTTAAAATAGGGACACATGGCTGTGTGCCAGCTCGTGTTCGTGCTCGTGTAGCTCTCTAAATTGAGTTATACGGCCAAGCCACATGCTCGTGTGCCAGGCCGTGTCACTCTCGAAGTGGCCTCACATGCCAGTGTGTCTAGCCGTGTGGACCTAAAATATACCTTAAACACCAAGTTTACCATTTCCTACTTGCTTGGGCATTAAGCAACTCAAAAACCATTCATTTAACCTACTCCAAACACGATCAAACATTCTCAAAACATGTCAAAACAATCATCCTAGCTGCCTAACCAATGTACCCTCATTGGTACCACAAGTTATATCATCAAAACCTATCAACAATGCATCATTCAAATCAAAGTTTCAAACATACCAAAATCACTCAATTTAGCCTAGTGCATAACCACCTAAACATCAATAATAAATTCAAATACACCTAACATGCCTTGGATCAAAACAACATGCCAAATTATGGCTTCAAACACAAACATATGTTTATATTTACCAAAACACCATTATACTTATAAATCTATTACAAACCATTCACAAAATAACTCTCAATTTGTTCTAAGTCAACGAACAAAAGAGAAGCACCTAACTTGCGCACGGAAAACAAAATCGTACGTTGAGTAAAACTTAGTGCTATTTCTATAATCCAAACATGTAAAGACATAAAGATACATGAATGCTCAATTTGAATTGTTTAATCACATTACTATCTAACAAGCAATTGTAATTTATCACCATCTCAAATTCATGCATATTACCACATTATTTCATGATTTTCTTAACTTCATAAATATTCTTCCATTAGTTGGTTTAACATGTAACTCAATTCATATCACTTGCTATAAAAACTTTTCATAGATTATTCAACAATTCTTTTTTACAATGGCATAAACCAACTATATTCAATCCATGAGTACATTACTCAGATATCTCATTTATGATCACAACATTTTCACCTTTCACATATCAATCCACTTTTCCGTTTCCAATTCACATATTGTACCATTTCAATATCGATCATAAAACTTTATTATTTAATTACCCCTATTAACACGACTTGGACTCGGACTCAGACGGATACACAGATCCAACCAACACACCAGTTTGGCACCCAGTGCCTCATTAGATAAATCTGAAGTAATAATTGTGCCCAGTGCTATATAAATTGACACCCAGTGTCTCATCGATTAAACCAAAGGAAATTGGCACCTAGTGCCTTATCGACTCGAAGTCGAAGAAATCTCTGAACTTTTCTTATCCTATGGCATGCTATCTATATCCGACTTAGCCCGATACAGTTAATAAGGTTTCATTTCACTTTTCAAATATAACCAATATCCAATTCTCATATTTGCACATTATCACATTTACACATATATTCATTTCAATTCAAATAATCAATACATTCATAATGTATATACCAATTCAATCCATTTAATCAACTATAATTTCAATTCATTATCAAAGTGCCAAAACAGTCACATCAACCACTTACCATATGCATTAAATCGAAATACAACAATTAACAACTAGGCTCGGATTTATAGAGATACAAACCGTGGATTCCGAGCTATTCAACGTCAATTTTATCATTCCCCTTTTTAGTCGAGGATTCCTGTACGACGTTAGCTACAAAATTAAAACAATTACAATACATCAATACAACACAATTCAATTTCACATTGAATATTTCAATTTTTACTCACTATTTGCTTAAATTTCAATTTAGTCCTTAAATTGAGACTAATTTTTATTCTTCACAATTAACTCTATATTTTCATACTTGTAATCAGCCTAATTTGCCCGGGCCCAATAACAGTCTATTACAGTCCAATTTACAAATAAAGGCCCAAATAAAAAAAACTTGAAGCCCAATACAAAACCAAACCCTAGCAACTTTAGAAAAAAACAAAAACATCAACCCTAGCCTGCTGTCGCCTCACCTAGGCCTGTGCCTTTGCCACCACCGCGCCACCAACTCCACCACCAGATACCGACTCCACTGGCACCAACACTTGCAGAGAAATGACAACAAATATTAAAAATCTTGTAAAAATGGCTATAAAAGCCTAAGAAAACCGATTATAAAAGGGGGTTTTTTGGGAATAAAAGAACAGATTCAAAAAAAGGAGAACAAGGATTCAAAAATTAAAGTTGCCTTTTTTTTATTTCTGTCTTATTATCTTTTATTTTTGAAATAAAAAAAAGGGAGATCCTGTGACAGCCCAAAGTTGACCCTACTCGGGAAGTGGTTTCGGGACCACTAAACCGAGTCACCGAAATGTTTGAATGTGATACTTATTGTGTAGAATATGTAATTATGAATGTGTGAAAATTTCAAGCTTCAATTTGGTTGATTTCATGTGAATTTAGTCAATAGGACTTATGTGAGAAAATTCTAAAATGTGATAGGTCAATGTGTGAGGACCTACTAGTGCATGTGGACAAAGGGGGGGACTTGCATGTCAAATTCCCCCCCCTAAAGAGTAGTGGCCGGCCATGACAAGGAAGGATGGGCAAAACATGTCATGAAACATGTTTTGTTAGTGGAAGAATAAAATAAGGAGTATGGGTAATAAAGAAATGGAAAACAAAAGAAAAAAAAATGTGTGTGTGGTGTTTGTCCCCCCATTGCCGTGAGCTAAACAAGAGAAAGGGGGAATTTTGTTCATCCTTTTCTCATCTTCATGCTTGCCAAAAACTAGAAAGAAAAACAAAGAAAAAATTTTCTCATCCTTTGGTTCATCCTTGGCCAAAAATTTTAAGGAGGAAAGAAGAAGAAAGGTGAAGAGATTCGGCCATGCATGTAGCTAGGCTAAGGTATGTTTGATGATGTTCCATGAGAGGCATGCATGTTTTAGTTGTTAGCTTGAGTTCTACCTAACCCATGGTCTAAATCTTGCTATGTGATGGAAATGGCACTTGACCATGGATGAATCATTCTTGGTTGATGTTTGATGTTGTGGTGATGAGGCATGAGGATGAGTTAAGATTCGGCCTAGGTGGAGGTTGTGTTAATGCCATTGCATGCAAAATATGAAGCTTGTTAATGATGCATGTGATGATGGCTTGATGATTCTTGAACCTCCTTTTTAGCATTTTTTGTTGTGTGAGCACATATGTGCATTGGTTGCTAAATGGAGAAGAATCGGCTAGCAAGATGTGTGCTAAGGCCGAATGTAACTTTGCATGTTAATGAGCAATGCATGCGTTAAATTGATGAAAAGGGGGAGGATGTTTTACTAGTGTGTACATGTGTGTATTAAGTGTTGAAATCGACCCCAAAAATGGACATGCATATTCGGTCAAGGGCAAGAAATTAGCTAATATGTGGTGTTGATGCATGATTTTTGCATGTATGAGACTTTAATGTCTAAGGTATAAATATGGGCTAAGTGCCTTGTGTTCATCTTTTGATGCCTAAAATGATGAAATCAATTTATTTGTTTGATTAAGCTCAAGAGCAAAGGGGAAATAAAACCGATAAAGGGAAGGAAAAAGTGGTTGAATAGCTAGCGGAATCGTTCGACAACACCCGAGGTAAGTTCTTGAGTAAGAGAGCTTAAATTTCGATGTGATTAAATCATGCTCTATGTGTGGCTATTGAGCCGAATGTGCAAGGACAATATGTGCCTTGTGTTTGAGTTTCGTAAACGAAAATGAAATATGAATGTGCCATGAATTATTGTTAGATGTGCATGATTAATTGAATGCTGTCCGGGCTAAGTCCCGAAGGCTTTGTGCTAAGTGAATATATCCGGATTAAGATCCGAAGGCCTTTGTGCGAGATACTAAATCCGGGTTAAGTCCCGAAGGCATTCGTGCGAGTTATTAAATCCGGGTTAAGTCCCGAAGGCATTCGTGCGAGTTATTAAATCCGGGTTAAGTCCCGAAGGCATTCGTGCAAGTTGTTAAATCCGGGTTATGTCCCGAAGGCATTGTGTGAGTCACTAAAACCGGGCTATGTCCCGAAGGCATTTGAACGAGGAGCTATATCCGGTTAAATCCCGAAGGTACGTGGTTTGGTAATGAATGAGCTTGCTCTAAAATTCCAGCGAATACTCGAAAAACATCCCAATATGGGGATATGTTACGTATGTGTTGAATTTAATCGAGCCCTTACAAATAAATGTTCGCTCAGTTGATAAACGAGCTACCGGCCTTCGGCCAAGTTAGTTTATTGTGTATGTACATAATGGTTGTTAATGTTGTGAAGCAAGTTTGATATCGGTAAATTGCGTATTATGAAATATTCCGTTTAGCTAAACGTGTGCTATTCTTTGTGCATGCTGGAATTCCTTGCTCAAACTTACTAAGCATAAATTGCTTACTCGTTACATTGCTCCTCTGTTTTATAGATTTTTGGTTCTCCAGCTATCGGACTCGGGATCTTGAAGTCGAAGTCGCCCACACTATCAAAGGCTCTTTTGGGTACTATTTTGGTTGAATTTTGTTATGGCATGTATAGGACTACTCGTTGTTGTCTTTCGAGTACTTTATGAAATGTATAAGTGTACAGCCATGCGAAAATGGCTTGTAGAAGTGGAGTATGGCATTAGACCATTCGTATTTATGAATGTATAGATGGTTTCATGATGTAACTATGTGGGAATGGAAGTGTTGAGCAAATGATCAGCCACTAGAATGGCTAAGTATGATCATATGTGGGCTTATGTATGACAAGGCCCTAGTTGGTCCATGAAACCCCAAATTAGGTAAGGTTCACTTTGAAAACAGAAGCTGATAGCAGCAGTGGTGTGGATTGGAAAAATCACAAGAATTCGTAGGAGTGGAATTAAATAGTGAATAAATTATGTAATCGAACCTTGATGAATCTACTTTCATATGGAAGTAACAAAACAATTATAGGAACAGTACAGAAAGAGATATTCGGGTTCTTGTGGAACAGGGCCAGAACAGTTTCTGGATTCACTGTTCCGCCTTTGGAAATTCACTATAAATTGACCAGAGATAATTAGGGGTCATACCATATATGTATGGATTCCTCTCTGAGTCTAGTTTCCATAGAAACAAACGACATCAGTATTGAAGCTCTGTGCAGAGAGATATCCCAGTCGTAATGGGAAAAGGTCAGTGTAGTCGACCCCTGTAACATGGGAGACTTTGACTAATAAACTGTACTAATTGGCCCGACCAAAAATTCTAGAAAAAAATCCATAGGTGGGGACATGAGTCTAGTTTCAGGGAAAAATCACAAAACTGATTTTTGAGTTGTGAAACTCAAGATATGATTTTTGAAGCGACTAGTACTCAGACTGGGCAGTGTCTGGAAAAATTTTTCAAAGTTTGTTAACATCTCGTGTCCGACTCCGGTGTCGGTCTCGGGTTCGGGGTGTTACATTTTATTGGTATCAGAGCTACGGTTTAGTCGATTCTAGGACTACCGTAATGTTTTGGGTCTAGCTATACATGCCATTTTATGTGATTACTTGATAGTGTGGTGATTTCCGACAATCGTAAATGTGTTTATTTATAGTAATGGATCCCGATCGTGACCGAGAAGTAGCTGATGATCTTGAGAGTGTAGCGCCTGCTCCCGCACAAGGGACAGTGCCGGCGGACTCTCAACCTAATGCTAGTAATCAGAATGATGAAGCTAGACAAGCATTCTATAGTGTGATGAATGATTGGTTTAACCAATACATTCGAACTAATATGGCTGTTCCACAACCTCCATTCCCGACAAATACTACCCCTGCACCTACAATACCACTGGTAACGGACCAAATAAGGTCAAATAAGCCCCCAGTTGACAGAATCCGAAAACATGGGGCTACTGAATTTAAGGCTATGGATAGCGATGATGCCGAGCAAGCTGAATTTTGGCTGGACAACACTATCCGGGTACTCGATGAGCTATCTTGTACACCCGATGAATGCCTAAAGTGTGCTATCTCCTTGCTACGTGATTCTGCCTACTATTGGTGGAGTACTCTGACTTCTATTGTGCCCCGAGAGCAAGTAACTTGGGAGTTTTTCCAAACTGAGTTTTGGAAAAAGTATATCAGTCAGAGATTTGTTGATCAAAAACGGAAGGAATTTCTTGAGCTTAAGCAAGGCTCCATGTCGGTTACTGATTACGAGCGAAAATTTGTTAGACTTAGCAAATACGCTCGGGAATGTGTTTCATCCGAAGCTATTATGTGTAAACGCTTCGAGGATGGGCTGAATGAAGATATAAAGATGTTCGTTGGCGTTCTTGAAATACGAGAGTTCGTGGTACTTGTTGAACGAGCTTGTAAAGCCGAAGAGCTTAGAAAAGAAAAGCAAAGAGTTGATGAGGGAACTGGAGAGTTTCGTAAAAGATCCTCGGGAAGGTCTCTTCAACAGACATCGAAGAGATTTCGAGATGATGCGGGCCAGTTTAGAGGCACTTCGGGCCTTTTTGGACGAGATCGTGATCGACCCCCTGTGGGTACACGAGGCACTTCGGTCGCCAGTGTTGGGAATGAACGTCGAGACAGGACGAAATGCCGATATTGCGGTAAATGGCATTCGGGGAGTTGTAGATTTCCTGACCGCTCCTGTTACAAATGCGGATCAGTGGACCACTTCATTAAAGATTGCCCGAGGTTGTCGGGGCAGAATGCAAATCAGAGTGGGAGACCGGGTGCTACCACTGCTCGAGGTAGACCATCTGGAAATATGGGCAATGTTGGTGGTGGTCAGAGAGGATCTAGAGATGATATAACCAGATCCGAAGCCCGTGCGCCTGCTAGAGCTTATGCTATACGTGCCCGCGAGGATGCTTCTTCGCCTGATGTTATTACCGGTACATTCACCCTCTTTGATACTAATGTAATTGCTTTGATTGACCCCGGTTCTACTCATTCTTACATATGTGAAACCTTAGCATCCAGTAAGACTTTACCTATTGAGTCTACTGAGTTCGTAATTCGGGTGTCAAATCCCTTGGGTCGTTACGTGCTTGTCGACAAAGTGTGTAAGAAATGTCCCCTGGAAATTCGAGGTTCCTGTTTTCCAACGGACTTGATGCTTTTGCCGTTTGATGAATTTGATGTTATCCTTGGGTTGGATTGGTTGACCGCGCATGATGCGATTGTGAATTGCAAGAGCAAGACTATTGATTTGAGGTGCGCAAATAACGAAGTAGTCCGAATTGAGTCTGCGGACTTGGAGGGGATACCAGCTGTAATATCAGCAATGTTGGCACAGAAATATGTAAGAAAAGGGTGCGAAGCATACCTTGCATATGTGCTTGATGACAAAGAATTAGAAAAGAAACCCGAATCTGTGCCGGTGGTTTGTGAATACCCGGATGTTTTTCCGGAAGAATTACCGGGTTTACCACCTGTTCGGGAGGTAGAGTTTGGTATTGAGCTTGTACCTGGGACTACGCCGATTTTGATAGCTCCGTATCGTATGGCACCAACCGAGTTAAAGGAGTTGAAAGCTCAGTTGCAAGAACTGACGGATAGAGGTTTCGCTCGACCAAGTTTCTCACCTTGGGGTGCACCAGTATTGTTCGTGAAATAGAAGGACGGAACCATGAGGTTGTGCATTGACTATCGTCAGCTGAATAAAGTGACGATAAAGAACAAATATCCGTTGCCGCGCATCGATGATTTGTTCGACCAACTGAAGGGAGCCTCAGTGTTCTCAAAAATAGATTTGAGATCGGGCTATTATCAGTTGCGAATCCGAGATTCAGATATTCCCAAAACTGCCTTCAGAACGAGATATGGTCACTACGAATTCTTAGTGATGCCGTTTGGGCTCACTAATGCCCCTGCAGTATTTATGGATTTGATGAATCGGATCTTCAGACCGTATTTGGATCGGTTCGTAGTGGTGTTCATTGATGACATTTTGGTCTATTCAAGAGACGAGACCGAACATGCTGAGCATCTGAGGCTAGTGCTGCAAATTTTGCGGGATAAGCAGTTATATGCTAAGTTCAGTAAGTGTGAGTTCTGGTTAAGAGAGGTTAGCTTCTTGGGTCATGTGGTATCCGCGTCGGGTATTCGAGTTGACCCGAATAAAATTTCAGCCATACTTGACTGGAAACCTCCGAGAAATGTTACTGAAGTTCGGAGCTTTTTGGGGCTCGCCGGTTATTACCGACGATTTGTGAAAGGTTTCTCGATGATAGCCACACCAATGACGAAGCTACTTCAAAAGGATGTTAAGTTCGAGTGGACGGAGAAATGTCAGAAAAGTTTCAACCAACTGAAAACTCATTTGACTGAAGCTCCAATTTTGGTGCAACCCGAATCAGGTAAAGAGTTTGTCATTTATAGTGACGCATCCCTACTTGGGTTGGGTTGCGTATTGATGCAAGAAGGTCGAGTCGTGGCCTATGCGTCGAGACAATTGAAGCCACACGAGAGGAATTATCCGACCCATGATCTCGAACTAGCTGCCATCGTGTTCGCTTTAAAAATATGGCGACATTATCTGTTTGGTGAGAAGTGCCATGTATTTTCGGATCACAAAAGTCTCAAATATTTGATGACTCAACGAGACTTGAATCTGCGACAAAGACGTTGGCTTGAGTTGTTGAAAGATTACGAGCTTGTCATTGATTACCACCCGGGAAAGGCTAACGTGGTTGCGGACGCCTTAAGCCGGAAGTCATTGTTTGCTTTACGAGCGATGAACGTGCATTTGTCTGTTCTACCAGACAGTGTGTTAGTAGCTAAATTAAAAGCTAAACCATTATTGACTCACCAAATTCGTGAAGCTCAGAAAGTCGATGATGAATTGGTTGCAAAACGGGCTAAGTGTTTTCCGAACGAGGAATCAGAGTTTCAAATTGATGATGATGATTGTTTGAGGATCAGAAATCGTTTGTGTGTTCCAAGGAATTCGGAACTCATTTCGATGATTCTGAACGAAGCCCATTGTAGCCGAATGTCAATTCACCCGGGGAGTATGAAAATGTACAACGATTTGAAACGTCAATTTTGGTGGCATGGTATGAAACGGGACATCTCCGACTTTGTTTCGAGATGTTTAATATGTCAACAAGTGAAAGCGGAACATCAAGTGCTTTCAGGATTACTCCAGCCAATCATGATACCCGAGTGGAAATGGGATCGAGTCACAATGGACTTTGTGTCCGGACTGCCCTTGTCAGCAAGTAAGAGGGTGGCGATATGGGTTATTGTTGATAGACTGACTAAGTCAGCTCATTTCATCCCCGTACGTACGGATTTTTCATTGGAGAAACTAGCTGAATTGTACGTTTATCAAAATTGTGAGATTACACGGGGTACCTGTTTCTATCGTGTCGGATAGAGATCCGAGATTCACCTCACGATTTTGGAAGAAATTACAAGAAGCTCTGGGTACCAAGCTGCATTTTAGCACTGCTTTTCACCCCCAAACCGATGGTCAATCCGAGAGCATAATTCAGATACTTGAGGATATGTTGAGATGTTGCATCCTCGAGTTCAGTAGTTCATGGGAACGGTATTTACCTTTGATTGAATTCGCTTACAACAATAGTTTTCAATCAAGTATTAAGATGGCACCTTACGAGGCTTTGTACGGTCGTAAATACCGTACACCATTGTTTTGGACCGAGCTCGGTGAAAGCAAAATTTTCGGAGTTGATTTGATTAGAGATGCTGAACAGAAAGTAAAGGTAATCCGTGAAAGTCTGAAGGTAGCCACGGATCGTCAGAAATCGTACGCAGATTTGAAACGAAAAGACATCGAGTATCAGGTGGGAGACAAAGTGTTCCTTAAGGTTTCACCTTGGAAAAAGATACTCAGGTTCGGCCGTAAGGGCAAGTTGAGCCCAAGATTCATTGGGCCGTACAAAATCTCCGAACGAGTTGGTCCGGTTGCGTATAGATTGATTTTGCCCCCGGAGCTTGAAAAGATTCATGACGTCTTTCATGTTTCGATGCTTCGACGCTATCGATCTGATCCATCGCATATAATTAGCCCATCAGAGGTTGAAATTCAAGTCGACATGAGCTATGAAGAAGAACCGATGCGTATCCTAGCTCGTGAAGTGAAGGAGTTGCGAAACAAAAGAGTTCCGCTAGTAAAGGTGTTATGGCTCAAACACGGGATCGAGGAAGCAACTTTGGAGACCGAGAGCTCGATGAAAGAACGATACCCAAACCTATTTACCGGTAAGATTTTCGGGGACGAAAATTTCTTAAGTGGGGGAGAGTTGTGACAGCCCAAAGTTGACCCTAGTCGGGAAGTGGTTTCGGGACCGCTAAACCGAGTCACCGAAATGTTTGAATGTGATACTTATTGTGTAGAATATGTAATTATGAATGTGTGAAAATTTCAAGCTTCAATTTGGTTGATTTCATGTGAATTTAGTCAATAGGACTTATGTGAGAAAATTCTAAAATGTGATAGGTCAATGTGTGAGGACCTACTAGTGCATGTGGACAAAGGGGGGGACTTGCATGTCAAATTCCCCCCCTAAAGAGTAGTGGCCGGCCATGACAAGGAAGGATGGGCAAAACATGTCATGAAACATGTTTTGTTAGTGGAAGAATAAAATAAGGAGTATGGGTAATAAAGAAATGGAAAACAAAAGAAAAAAAAATGTGTGTGTGGTGTTTGTCCCCCCATTACCGTGAGCTAAACAAGAGAAAGGGGGAATTTTGTTCATCCTTTTCTCATCTTCATGCTTGCCAAAAACTAGAAAGAAAAACAAAGAAAAAATTTTCTCATCCTTTGGTTCATCCTTGGCCAAAAATTTTAAGGAGGAAAGAAGAAGAAAAGTGAAGAGATTCGGCCATGCATGTAGCTAGGCTAAGGTATGTTTGATGATGTTCCATGAGAGGCATGCATGTTTTAGTTGTTAGCTTGAGTTCTACCTAACCCATTGTCTAAATCTTGCTATGTGATGGAAATGGCACTTGACCATGGATGAATCATTCTTGGTTGATGTTTGATGTTGTGGTGATGAGGCATGAGGATGAGTTAAGATTCGGCCTAGGTGGAGGTTGTGTTAATGCCATTGCATGCAAAATATGAAGCTTGTTAATGATGCATGTGATGATGGCTTGATGATTCTTGAACCTCCTTTTTAGCATTTTTTGTTGTGTGAGCACATATGTGCATTGGTTGCTAAATGGAGAAGAATCGGCTAGCAAGATGTGTGCTAAGGCCGAATGTAACTTTGCATGTTAATGAGCAATGCATGTGTTAAATTGATGAAAAGGGGGAGGATGCTTTACTAGTGTGTACATGTGTGTATTAAGTGTTGAAATCGACCCCAAAAATGGACATGCATATTCGGTCAAGGGCAAGAAATTAGCTAATATGTGGTGTTGATGCATGATTTTTGCATGTATGAGACTTTAATGTCTAAGGTATAAATATGGGCTAAGTGCCTTGTGTTCATCTTTTGATGCCTAAAATGATGAAATCAATTTATTTGTTTGATTAAGCTCAAGAGCAAAGGGGAAATAAAACCGATAAAGGGAAGGAAAAAGTGGTTGAATAGCTAGCGGAATCGTTCGACAACACCCGAGGTAAGTTCTTGAGTAAGAGAGCTTAAATTTCGATGTGATTAAATCATGCTCTATGTGTGGCTATTGAGCCGAATGTGCAAGGACAATATGTGCCTTGTGTTTGAGTTTCGTAAACGAAAATGAAATATGAATGTGCCATGAATTATTGTTAGATGTGCATGATTAATTGAATGCTGTCCGGGCTAAGTCCCGAAGGCTTTGTGCTAAGTGAATATATCCGGATTAAGATCCGAAGGCCTTTGTGCGAGATACTAAATCCGGGTTAAGTCCCGAAGGCATTCGTGCGAGTTATTAAATCCGGGTTAAGTCCCGAAGGCATTCGTGCGAGTTATTAAATCCGGGTTAAGTCCCGAAGGCATTCGTGCAAGTTGTTAAATCCGGGTTATGTCCCGAAGGCATTGTGTGAGTCACTAAAACCGGGCTATGTCCCGAAGGCATTTGAACGAGGAGCTATATCCGGTTAAATCCCGAAGGTACGTGGTTTGGTAATGAATGAGCTTGCTGTAAAATTCCAGCGAATACTCGAAAAACATCCCAATATGGGGATATGTTACGTATGTGTTGAATTTAATCGAGCCCTTACAAATAAATGTTCGCTCAGTTGATAAACGAGCTACCGGCCTTCGGCCAAGTTAGTTTATTGTGTATGTACATAATGGTTGTTAATGTTGTGAAGCAAGTTTGATATCGGTAAATTGCGTATTATGAAATATTCCGTTTAGCTAAACGTGTGCTATTCTTTGTGCATGCTGGAATTCCTTGCTCAAACTTACTAAGCATAAATTGCTTACTCGTTACATTGCTCCTCTGTTTTATAGATTTTTGGTTCTCCAGCTATCGGACTCGGGATCTTGAAGTCGAAGTCGCCCACACTATCAAAGGCTCTTTTGGGTACTATTTTGGTTGAATTTTGTTATGGCATGTATAGGACTACCCGTTGTTGTCTTTCGAGTACTTTATGAAATGTATAAGTGTACAGCCATGCGAAAATGGCTTGTAGAAGTGGAGTATGGCATTAGACCATTCGTATTTATGAATGTATAGATGGTTTCATGATGTAACTATGTGGGAATGGAAGTGTTGAGCAAATGATCAGCCACTAGAATGGCTAAGTATGATCATATGTGGGCTTATGTATGACAAGGCCCTAGTTGGTCCATGAAACCCCAAATTAGGTAAGGTTCACTTTGAAAACAGAAGCTGATAGCAGCAGTGGTGTGGATTGGAAAAATCACAAGAATTCGTAGGAGTGGAATTAAATAGTGAATAAATTATGTAATCGAACCTTGATGAATCTACTTTCATATGGAAGTAACGAAACAATTATAGGAACAGTACAGAAAGAGATATTCGGGTTCTTGTGGAACAGGGCCAGAACAGTTTCTGGATTCACTGTTCCGCCTTTGGAAATTCACTATAAATTGACCAGAGATAATTAGGGGTCATACCATATATGTATGGATTCCTCTCTGAGTCTAGTTTCCATAGAAACAAACGGCATCAGTATTGAAGCTCTGTGCAGAGAGATATCCCAGTCGTAATGGGAAAAGGTCAGTGTAGTCGACCCCTGTAACATGGGAGACTTTGACTAATAAACTGTACTAATTGGCCCGACCAAAAATTCTAGAAAAAAATCCATAGGTGGGGACATGAGTCTAGTTTCAGGGAAAAATCACAAAACTGATTTTTGAGTTGTGAAACTCAAGATATGATTTTTGAAGCGACTAGTACTCAGACTGGGCAGTGTCTGGAAAAATTTTTCAAAGTTTGTTAACATCTCGTGTCCGACTCCGGTGTCGGTCTCGGGTTCGGGGTGTTACAGATCCAAAAAGCAAGGTTTTTCGAAACCCTTTTCATATTTTTTTTACTTTGTTTTCTAAAAAAAATATCTATAAATCAGTATATAGCAGCAATAATAAAAAATAAAAACAAAAACAAAAAGGTACCTTTTTGTGAATTTTTGGCAGTCGTACACAGCGGTACCGGTTGCCGGCTGCCGGTGCAGTGGCATTTGGCCGGAGCTGAGGCTGGCCTCTAGAGAGGGAGAGAAGGGTTGAGAGGATTCTTTCTTTTTTTTAAAGGAGGTTTAAAATGATTTTTTTGTAAAAAATTTTGACTTATATAGGAGTATGAAACGACGCCGTTTTGGGCCTAAGCTTCAGACGCCAAAACGACGTCGTTTTGAGGGAGCCGACCCGAACCCGACCTGCTCCATGGCTAGGATCCGCGTTTTTTGTTGGAAGGGCTAATTGCAACTTTAGCCCTTCCTCTTTTTAATGATTTTTCAATCAAGTATTTTTTTGTTTTTTTAATTTTTCCCTACAATTTGTTTCGCTTTCAATTTAATCCCTTAAAGGAACGACGCCGTTTTGGAAGCCTGGATAAATTTCCTTTTTGGTCCCCCTCCTTTCACGCGCGTTACAACTTAATCCTTTACTTTTTTTTCATTTCTGATTTCCCCCTTAAATTTTGTTTAAGTTTCATTTTAATCTTTATTATAATTTTGGCTTTTACTAGATTATTTTCGTTATGTATATTTTATTTTATATTTTTATTTCTATTTATCTATTAAAGTACATAGTTATTTTTTTTGGTGCTTTAATATTTAAAATTTGTCTTTATTTTTTTTCTTTATCGTATATATTTTTCACATATATTTTTTATATTTTCATTTATTTTTTAGATTATTATTATTATCATTATTATTACTATTATTACTATTATTATTACTATTATTATTATCATTATTATTTTGTTTTATTTAATATTTTTATTCTTTTATTTATTTACTTATTTTCAAATTTTTATTTAACCTTTTTATTAGTTTTTATTTGTTTATTTACATATTATTTTTCTTTTTATTTATAATTAACTTGTTTGTTGTTTTATTACCATAGATATATTGTCATTTTGTTTATTTATGCTATCATTTCACCATTGTTACGATTATATCGCAAGCCACGTTTAAGTATAATCATTCTTTTACATCATACTTCAAAGGAAAATACCCGTCATTCAAAATTTCATATTTTTTATGAAGAAAATTTTCAAAATAAGGCAATATTCAATGTTTGGAATTTTGAGAAATTGTGCCCTAACGTATTGGACTACGGTTTCTTCATCTGACTTAATCAATTGAATATCCTTTTGAATTTTATTGCATGAGTTTTTTTAAGGACAAGCTCATTTTTGAGGATATGAAATATCATGCCCTAACTCATTGGGTGTGACATTTTCTCTCTCCGAAATGAGAGGGTCTTAACATGTAAATTGATTTATACAAATTTTTTTAATACAATGATCGTATTTTAAAATCTTTGCACATTTTTGATATTAACACACTAATTAATCAATAAGGTACCAATTTTAGGCATGTCGAGGGTGCTAACCTTTCCTCGTGCGTAACCGACTTCCGAACCCGTTTTCTGGATTTTATAAGACCAAAAATTATCGTTTTAGTAATTTTAAATTTCTATTAAAATGATTTAATTATGAGGTGATCTGGTCACACCTAAATAAAAATGATTGGTGGCGATTCCATTTTTGTTTTTTCAAAATTTAAGTCGATCACCTTTTCAAAAATAATGGTTTCGACAATACTAATTTCACTTTAAACTAAATTTAACTCCTTATTTTCAACTAAACCCTTAAATTTTGAATTTTTCACAATTTAGTCCCTATTACTTAAAATTTACAATTTGTTCTACAATTTAATCCTTTTCCATTTCTAACTTAAAAATCTATCAATTAAATCACTAATACTAAAACTATTCAACAATAACAACATCTAAAATCTTAATCAATGTTAAAATTTTGACATGGGTCAGGTAGTTCTAAACATCGGGATTCCAAAAATATAAAAATTACAAGAAAATGGACTAAATTGAGTAACCAATTTTGAATTTGAACCTAAAAGCCCTTAGGTTTGCCGTAACTTCTTCTGCCTTTTCTATCTTTCTTTTTCTTTCATTTCTTTCTTCTTTTTACTTTAATTTGCATGCCACCACTACTTTTTATTATTATTATTTTGTTTTAATTATAATATAACATATATGTTTCTACATTTCATAATAATAATTAATAAAACATATATATTACATATACCAATGCCATCCACTAACCTTAGATAAATGGGGTAATTACTACTTTAGTCACTCTATTACTTTTTAATCTATAATACAATTTGTAATGCTTTACACGATTTAGCCCTTATACTATAATAACTCTTAATTCATGCATATTCACTTAACCAAAATTTAATTAGTTACACAACTAACTTCGTAAATATTTATTAAAAATATTTACGAGTCTAATTTATAGGAATGGAGTCCCGGGAATGTACTTTTTGACACCCCTAACTATAGGGTCGTTACATGCGCCTCTATGAAAAAAGGAAAGTGTAAGTGTAAAAAGGCACCTGAAAGTATGTTTTTGTCCACTATAAGCAAGTATGTACATGCATAAACATGTTTGAAAGAATGATGGAGTCTCTACATGAGGAGTTTGTACATAAGTTGCATGAGTTTTACAAGTCTACATGTCAAGTCTGCTTGTGTGTGAGTCTGTCGGAAGAGTAAACATGAATTCTGGTATGGAAGTCCATGGCCAAGGCAAGAAGATAATATAGTGTAAGACCTATTTTGGGATTATGGCATCATATGAGAAAGTGAAGACCATGTAGTGTAAGACCTATTCATGGTGGCTATGGCATCATGTGGGGATAAGATGACCACAGAGTGTAAAACCTAGTTTGGAACTATGGCGTCATATGAGGAAAAAGATAAAGAATGGTTGGGCGAGTATCAGGCGATAAGGGGCAAACCTCAAGACGTTGAGTTTAGGAAAATTCATATCATCAAAAATGCCATTTACCAAAATGTGGAAGCCTTTGTGGCTGTTCTTTAATAAGTGAAAAGCCTCTATGGCTATACTTTGTTATGCGTGAGCCTTTACGGTGATACCTATTATATGAGAGCATTTGTAGCTTTATTTGTTAAATACACCTTTGTGGCAAAGTCTGTTATATGAAAGCGTTTATGGTGAAATTGTTAAGGAGAAGCCCTTGTGGCTGATTCTGTTAGAAGCGCATTGTGGCAAAGTTTATTGTATGTATCAGGACACCTTTGTGGCTATCTGATGTTATGTGGACACCCTTTTGGCTATCTAAGTCAAGTGGATGCCTTCATGGCTATCTGTTAATCAAGCGAGTGTCTCAAGCTTCCAAAGATAAGAGAAAATATCTAAAGTCAACGATACACCTTAGTTGTGCAGTTTGTGATATGACCTTGGGTAATGATCCAAAGGAAACACTGAATTGGCAAACTCTAAATGAAAGTGCAGCTATTAAGCTTGCAATAATGAAAGATTGGCGAGGAACATTACATGCTTAAAAAAGGATGAAGTCTACCCCGTCCACAAAATAAAAGGTGAAATAAGCTCAAGACCACAAGTTGAATGATTCCAACTAAGGTAAGAATGCTTACAGAATATGAAGGAAGATGAGGTAAGTAAAGGTTTAATATGTGAAATGTTGATCATAGTAAGCACCCATCTAAGTAGAAGAGTAAAGTGCAATGTTTACATTTAATGTGAAATGATGAATGAATGTATGATAATGCCTCACTAAGCTCTTGTGAACATATTATGGATGCCTCTGATTATAGGATTTGTTAGAACTATGGGAGACTAGAGATGATGCTAAGGCTACGCCATAAGAGCGGCGATTCGTGTTGATTTGCATGCGAGAAGAGAAAGATTGTGGCGGAGTTATGGTCCACGACAAAAGGAGAATTAAGATAGTTATACGACTAGTTAGAAGTAATGATAACACACGAGTTTATACGAGATGCCTTTGCGGTAAAGTTTATGTTCGCGCATAAGTTATTGTACTCTGATTTTGTATTAGTAAAAACAAAGATGTATTCGCTGAACTTCATAGTTTTATTATGTAAACGTCATTTTAAATTGTACAAGAAGTTATACGTAATAAGAATATAATAGGTACTTCAGTAAAAAAATAGAAATTTTAATTAAGTTATTGCTCATCTAAAACATAGGCAAATAGAAGGGTCTAGGTTACATCTGTTTTAGGAAGTAGCACCCGATACTCGAATCTGATCGATCGGGTTGGGTAAAGGGCGTTACAAATATAGTGTCAATACCGTGTGTATTTGGCCTTGGTCAGTTGTGTAGGTCCCCCAAACCGTGTGTATGCTATTAATTTTTCATTTTATATTGATTTAAATGGTTTTAATGCTTTTACTTTTGGTTTTGAACACTAGATCTGTTAAGGAAACAAATTTTGTTGGGATTTTAAAAGTCCCAAAATTTGACATTGTTGAAATTGCAACTGTGTTCGGTAATGTTGATTGTGATATGATATTATACTTATTCTAAAACTGGTGGTCTATATGGATATATATGACATTGATGATTTGTGGTCTTGTGTTGATGTTTATTGTTTGATTAAGTAATCATTATTATATGCATAAGATTTTGATATCATATTCCTACTGTCACTACTTAAATGATAACTAATACTATTCGCAAGATTAGTAATCGCTTAGTTCTTCTACTGTTAATATTTCTAACATCATTAGCATGCCATACTGTTGCGCATTAGGGTTGGTTGTTGAAAGATAAAGTTTAGGCTTTAAATGTTGGATCGATTCACTGATAAAATTTACTGATATATTGACAGTTCGTCCACAAAATATTATTGTGGTGTGTAGCGTTGGATGAGTTCTGAGAAACTTTTACTGTGGTGTGTATGGCTGGACTAGGTAGAAGACTGCATTGTCATTCATAAACCAATAATATTCACTGTGATCATCATGACTTAGACTTGTATGCTATTACGTACTACTTATATGATTGTTACTCATATGTTAAGGCCATACTGAGCCTTAAAGCTCACCCCTTAACTTTTCCACCTTTTCAGATAACATGTGAGGTTAGGGCTCGAACTCGACACTCAGAGCACTGTCATCGATTTTGAAGAAAAGTTATTTTAAACTTTGTTTTATAAACTATGTTGGTTTCTGCTTTGTATAAATGGGTTGTGGCATGAACTAGATTATTCTTTTGGTTTGGGTTTTGCATTATACTTTTATCACTAAAACTAGATAAGTTTTATTATTTAATTTAGACATTAAAAAGGGTATCTTTTTTATAATGATTAAAAATTTGGTCTTAAATTTTCAAACATAAAATCTAAGATAGAATAAAATATTTATTTGAACTGAAAAATAAATTCGGTTTTCAAATGGCTTAAAACCTAGCAATGTAGTCCTTAGATCAACTTCGAATCGAAAAGATAACGATTTTGGTAGAACTCATTAGAGACATGCTCTAATTTTTGAATGACGATCAAATTGATTAAATAAAATTAGATAAAAACGTGTTTTTATGCTTTACTGAAATTGAGTATTTTTACTAGGCCATTTTCATGGTTAGTGTGACCTCCATAATTTGGCCATAACGTCTGGGCCAAGTTGGGGAGGTTACAGGTTATATCAGGATCCAAACTTTGTTGTGGATCATTTGAGTATTATTTGTCTCTACAGAGACTTTGGTACGGTGGAGGGATGTAATTGAAAATTTTTAAACATTTAACGCCTATGGGCTTTGCACTGTGGTGCCTTGATGTGGTGTAGTTTAAGCTCATACGAGCTATCTTGGTGTGGTATAGTTCACACATGTATTTGAATCCATGTTACTAGGGTTCCATTAGGCAAAACATTGGAAGTAAATCTTGAAATCGAAAAATGAAATAAACCGAATTTTGGTAAAATATTTGTCACACCTCGATATATTTGAGGTTAATTGACCGATTAAGCATGAAATGTGTTATAGGTTTAATGGTTAAGTGTTAGTGTACCCTTCCTAGAGACCTAAGTTCGAGCCCTTCCAATCTATTTTTTATGAATTTTTTATAAGTTTGGTAAATTTTTTTGTGACATCCCTAAGGTTTACAAGCCCTAGCTATTTAATCAAAATTTTCCTATTTGATTGTTCATATTGCCTCTTTTCAAAATCTTAATAGAATTTGCTTTCTTCTTTATTTTTCTTTTCTTTCCATCTTTCTGGCACCATATCTCCATTCTTTGTGCAGTTGATTCTTTTTCTTTCCCCTAGTGGAATCGTCCCCCGCTCATTCAGTTTCTATCGATGCTTAGATTTGTCATCAAGAGCATCAATTATCTTTGCCTAAAGTTGGTATGTACCATTTATTTCAATGATTAGATCCCGAATATTCATAATATCATTTTTTGATGTTAATATTTTAGACTCGTGTAATCAATTTCCTTTGGATTTTGTCGAAATCCCTACCGTAGAATCTAATATATAGGTACTTGAATGTTTAATGTTTGCAGGATCAGATTTAGGTGAATCGTATCGGAGTTGAATGTCAGAAGTGCCAATCGTGAAAGGTGTGTGTTCTTTACCAAGTGAACCAGTGGCAAATTGTGTGTAATTTTAGGGTCACGCTATTTTGTACATAGGCGTGTGAGCCACACGGGTGGGGCACACAACCATGTGCTACTATTATGTTAGGGTATCTTTGTGAAACGACTGCCACAGCCTATTACACGACTTGCCACAAAATTATGTCCTTATCGTTGAGAACTTTCATGTCACACACACAACATCAGACTGTTACACGACCTAAACACACGGTCGTGTGACACTTGTTTTACAATTATGCTTAATATTTTGTGATATGTCCAGTTTAGTCCTCGTATAGTCCTTTAATTGTTTTAGAGTTTTTGTACACTAAATTGAGACCCTAGATTTATGAATATTCTAGAATCTGTGATTTGAGTGACTCAATCGTAACTATTATACGTATGATGTGTGAATGATACATGTTTACAGTCAACAAATACTCGATAATTTCTCATTGTTGTCACTGCTTTTGAATTATTGATTGCATGATCAGTGTGCCTACTATTACTGTTAAATTCATTGCATAATAAGTAAGACTACTGATTTTATATTATATTGTTACTAGTATGTCATATTGCATATCATGGGGATTGGGACGATATGAAATGAGGAAGTATTGGCAGTTTTAAATCTGCAAACACTGGTGGTTTATGCACAACTTATTGGAAGTTTACCTGCAATCTTTTTATCTAAAAGTTACTATGTTTTATCCATTATTTTACTGGTAGTTTATCTACAATTATTGGTGGTTTATCCATAATGCGATGTGTAGGGATAAATGAGTTCTAGAGAACTCTTACTGTGGTGTGTAGTGGAGAATGGGTATGAACTTTTTCTGTTAAACATGAATTGCATTGACATTCATAAGCATGCCCAAATAAATTTTCAAACATTGTTCTTGCTATACAATTGTGATTGTTTTGTAAATTGTTATTACGTATGTCACATCTACTATTTTGCACTGAATTTTTTGTTTTTAAACTCACAATTAGCTTCTTAAGCTTACCCCCTCAGTTTCCTTCTTTACAGATGACTCGCAAGGTTAGAACATGGACTCGACATTCGAAGCACTTGCTTCAGATAGTTTTTCCAAAAAAAGTATTTTAGAGATAGTATTTATAATTTTTGTTATTTGGGAACTATGTTATTTTACATTAACTGTGACATGAGGCTTAAAATTTGGGGTAATTTTGGCTTGCATAGCATTATAGTTGTTTAGACTTTTCAAACTCGTAAACTGAATTTATGATGCTGAAATCTATTTTTTATAAAAAAACTCTTTCGAATATCACCTTTTCCGCTACAATATTATAAATGAGTTTTTGAGTAGTAAATAAAATTAGAAAATAACTTTTTCGAAATAAACATTAAAATCAATCGAATTTTAAGTTGAAAAAATTGCAACTTTCAACGAAAATGAGATCAAACGCTAAGTTTTCTTCTAAGGTAAGCAAATGTTTTAAAAATATTGTTTTAAAACTCCGGTAATTTTACTAGGCTATCCCAGTGGCTTATGTAGCCTTTAGAATCTGACCGTAATGTCTAGGCCAAGTTAGGAAGCTTATATTTGGTGGTATCAAAGCTTGAGTTCAAAGCTTGAACGTGGATTTTTAATGAGTCTACATGCATGTATTAGAAAGGGGTATTTTGGGAAAAATCATGCCACAAACTTTTGAAAAAAAATGATTTTCTTCAAAGAAATTGAATCCAAGACTTTGATGTCATTCTTAAATTAGTTATTGTTGCTTTTGAAACTATAGATTAACTGTAAAATTTAGACTATAAACACTCAGGAAAAATAGCTAATGCTTGAACCTTTATTTGAAAACTGCATATAAACTTTAGATGAAAGACTTCTAATTAATTATCATACTTTTGAACTGTAGATATAACTAATAGTATAAATTTTCAAGAATTCATTATGAGCACCTGAGACAAACTTGATAGAGATAGGTCGTGTAGGGTTGCTTCTAGTGAATCGTCGACCACTCAGGATGAAACCATAATTCCTAAGGTGGGTTATGTAGAGGATTCATTTGCCATTAGTGGCGGAGGTTATGATAACAGTGATGATACAGTACCCCAAGCGATGCTGAAGGTTCTTCAGAGGCCCAAACTAGATCTGAGGACCGTGGATCTGTTATGGGGTTGAATTGTTCAGGGATGTTGGTAGTACGACCCTTATTTTTCTAAAGTACTAGATAGGGACCACTAAGACGATTCTGGAGGATCTGAACTTTAATCCAAAACAAAAATGAAAAGGTATTGTGTCCTTGCTGAGGAATGAGGCTTACCGCTGGTGGAAGTTTGTTGTGAGGGGTACATAGGCTAAACGATTGACTTGGGAATATTTTTAGGGGGCTTTCCAGAAAAAAATTATGTAGGCTTTTCAGACTAGAGTTTATCAAGTTAAAATAGGGGGATATGACCGTGGCCAAAAATGAGATCGAGTTTTTTAGGCTCAACCAATATGCTCAGGGTATGGTTTCTGCTGAGCAAGAAAAGAGTGTGAGGTTTGAGGATAAATTGCATTATGACCTCAAGATTCAAGCTGCTCCATACCAAGAACGGGTATTTGAGACTCTAGTAGAGAAAACTAAGAATGTAAAGCAAATTAAGGTCCCAATTAAGAGAGATTTTGGTCCTACTAGTTCAAATTCTCGTCTTATGAAATGGGCCAGAGAGAGAAGATCGCATTAGGGGGTTGTAGTGGTAGGTTCTAAGGGTAGGACTCTGAATTGTACGTATTGTGATAAGTTCCACCCGGGCAAGTGTTGGAAAAACGTTGGTGCTTGTTTAAGGTGTAGGTTAACTTAGCATAGAATAAAATATTATCCTTGTCGGATCAATCAGATGCAAGTTCCAGCTTAGAATTAGGCCTAGAATCAAAGAATGGGTCAATTACCTCCGAGGGGTTAAGGTGAGAATAGGGTCATAAATACTATTGGGTATTATGGTATAAAAAACTACTAATGACGTTATTATAGTTAACCCTTTGGGATAATCAGTTATTGTAAAAAAATCTATAAAAGATGTCTGTTGGAGGCTCAAGGCGTAGTGTTTCTGGTTGACCTGTTGGAATTTTCTTTCGGTGAGTTTGATTTATTTTTAGGAATAGATTAGTTGGTTAAACATCAAGTTAGATTAGATAGTTTCACTGAGAGAGTGACTTTGAAAATGATTGAGGGTAATGAGATTGTCGTGGTTAGTGAATGACGAAATTACTTGTCTAATGTGATCTTCGCTATGGTAATGGAAAAATTGGTTCGAAAAGGGTGTGAGGCCTATCTAGCCTATGTGTTGGATGCGAATGCAAGTATTTCAACTGTGGATAGTATCCAAATAGTTAGGGAGTTTTTAGATTTTTTCTCGAGAAAATGTTTGGGTTACCTCCTAGACGTAAGGTTGAATTCGAAATTGAGTTGTTTCCTGGAACTACTCCGGTGTTTATTGCTCCCTCCTGCATGGCCCCTAAAGAGCTTAAAGAATTGAATGTCCAACTTCAAGAGCATCTAGATCGTGGTTTTATAAGATCTAGTGTTTCACTTTAGAGAGCTTCGGTTTTGCTTGTGAAAAAGAATGATGGTTCTTTAAGGCTGTGTATTGATTATCAGCAGCTGAATAAGCTTATTGTTAAGAAATAAGTATCCTCTACCGAAGATTGACGATATGTTCGCAAATTGAGAGGTGCAACTTTGTTCTCTATAATTGATTTGATGTCTGTGTACTATCAATTAAAGGTAAAGGAATCGGATGTACCTAAGACTGCATTCTGGACTAGGTATAGTCATTACGAGTTATTTGTGATGCCTTTCAGATTAACAAGTGATCTTGATGCATTTATGGATCTGATGAACTGAGTATTCCAACCATTTTTTGATCAATTTGTCATTGTGTTTATCGAATACATCTTGGTTTATTCTAAATCTAAAGTTGAACATGATAAGCATCTTAGGGTTGTTCTGCAAATTCTCCAAAAGAAGAAATTGTATGCTAAACTGAGTAAGTGAGTTTTGGCTTAAGGAAGTAATATTTCTAGGTTATGTGGTATCTATTAAAGGTATCTGAGTGGATTCAGAAATGATAGAGGCTATTCTGGAACGAAAATAACCTAAAAATGTTTTTGAGATCCAAAGTGTCCTTGGTTTAGTTAGTTATTATTGGAGTTTTTTTTTTGAAGGGTTTTCTTTGATTACTGCTCATTTAACTAAGCTATTAAAGAAGAATGCTCCTTTTAAATGGACGGATGACCAAGAAGCTAGCTTTGAAAAGCTAAAGATTGTGTTGACTCAAGCTCCAATGTTGATTCAACCTGAGTTGGGAAAGGAGTATGTAGTGTATAGTGATGCATCCTACACTGGCACTGGATGTGTGTTGATCCAAGATGGAAAACTAGTTGCCTATGCATCAAGGTAGTCGAAACAATATTAGTGCAATTATCTGACTCACGATTTAGAGTTGGCAGTTGTGGTATTTGCATTGAAAATCTAAAGGCACTATCTGTATGGTGAGAAGTGTTTCATCTACAAGGATCACAAAAGCCTCAAGTATATTCTCACCCAAAAAGACTTGAACTTGAGGCAACAAAGAGAGATTGAATTACTGAAGGAATATGACTGTGTGATTGAATACCACCCAGAAAAAGCTAATGGAGTGGCAGATGTTCTGAGTAGGAGGCAGATGACTGGCCTAATAGAGATGTTTTCTAGGTTGAATGTAGTGGATGGTGGAGGCTTATTGGCAGAATTACAAGGAAAACCCACATTGGTCCATTAGATTAAAGATAAATAGCTTGTAACGACCCGAAAGTCAGTAGTGTCGGGAAATGTACTTCCGAGACCTAGTTTCCATAAACCAATTTTATAAAAACTTTAACACGTCGATTTTAGAAAAGTCGATAATAGTGGCTCGGGACCCTATTTCCAACAAGCAAGCCAGTATTTATTTATTTATTAAATAAATATAGAGTTTGATGAAGGTCATATTAAAAGTCAGTTAGGAAGTTTTGACGTTAGAAGATTAATTTAATAAAAATGATTAAACTGTAAAAGCTTGAAAGGTTAGTTCCAATGATTAAAGTATTGAGTGGTTAGTAGATAATAAATTGAGGGTCTATGTAGTAATTAAACCATATAAAATATTAATGGATAAGTTAGTACTAAAATTAATTGATTGTTAAACTATGAAGCAAGGGTAATTAAGTAATTAGTTTATTGATTTATAGAAAACACAAAAGAAAGAAGCAAATAAAAAAAGGTGGTCATCATCTTTGTAGGTGCCAAAAATAGAGAGGAAAAGAAAGGAAAAATAGTTGTTGTTGAAGCTTGGGAATTTTGATCTTTTAAGTCCATGCATGTAAGTGTAATTTTAGTATTTTGCATCCTTTTTGTGTTCTTAAGCTTGAAATAGCTCAATCTTGTTAATCTATGGGTTAAGTTGTGAAATTAGTAAATGTATTAGACAATACCATTGTTGAGTTGAAAGGTTGTGAAGGTTGATCGTTTTGATAGTTTTGATGGATTATTGAGTTTGCTAGGTAATTAGAAGGATTTTTATAAAGTAGTTTTTGAGGATTTTGATGTTAAGAGCTAAGTTGCTAAAAAGAGGGAAATTACGTGGAATATTTGTGAAATTTGAATAATGATGAGTTATTTAATAATTATATAGAAATCGATTGGATTGATGAACAATTAAATAAGGTTAAATTTCATTATATGAGTTAGTGATTAAATTACCCAATTAGTAGAATGTTGGGATGACTTTATAATAAGATAATAGAGGGATTTAATAGTATAAATACATTTCCTTAAGTGATGGAATAATATTAATTTGAACGAAATTGTTAACATAGATCAAGGAACGAATCGATCGAACGTGAACCGTGGAGAAACTAAAGTAACGGGTAGTTGTCGGCCTCACTGTTATAACTGTTTTGTTAAGGCAAGTTCGTATTCCCTGAACTCAAACTTTATAATTATTTTAATTAATCTAGTTACTATTTGATGTCTTATTATATCCCTAATGTAATTGCTAATTCAATTGAATGGAAGTTTAAGGAATTTCAGATGAGTAACTACCGTTGATTATCCGCCTAAAGTTGGGCGCAAATCTTCTGTCAATTTATCTCACTAGTACTAGGCACAACTATTGCCGGTTATCCGACTAGCATTGGGCGCAATAATTTGTCGACTCGTTCGACTAGTGCTGGGTACAACTATCGTTGGTTATCCGACTAGCACTGGGCGTAATAATTTTTCGACTCATTCAATTAGTGATGGGCACACAAATGGTCTCGTCGATTAAAATGACTAGTGTTGGGCGCAAAACCTTAATCATGGTCTAATTGTTCAGAACCGTGTGTCATTTATTGGATTATCTATTTTGGTAAGGTATAATAGTTCATGAGCTGACTTATATGTTGTGAAACGAAAATTTTCGGTTAATAGTTGAAAGTGGGATCCATTAAAATCATGAGTTGCTTACAGCTTGAATTTTTACTTGGTTGCAGGTTATGTATTACTACTTTTCTCCGTCTTAGCATCCACGACAAATCTCATACTCAAAGTTGGTGAAGTATTTCTTTTTTAGTCTTGGCATGTACCTAAGATGTCAATATTAAGATAATGTCATTTTGTTTAGTAAATTCCTAAAAAATGTAGTCCTATAAGTCCTAAATGATTGTAAGTGAATGTTTGAAGTTGTTATGTAAATGCTTCCACTTAGTGTTTGCTTTAATGATTTTGTCACTTTGGTATTATACTTGAGGTGCTTGATTAGGAAATGAAGAAAGTTTATTCATTGAGCCTTTTTGGGTGATAATCAGTTGGGAGTGATTAGTTTTGGTTATGCATTTACCATACTCAATTATTTGAATGTTTGAACTTTATTTAAGGTACCTATGAATGGTATATTGGTTGTTGATGGATGAATTAAATGTGGTGTCAATGAGGGAACATTGGTTAGGCATTTAAGATGGTTGTTTTGGTATGTTTTTTAGCATGTTTAAAGTGTGTTTTGATGTTGTTTAGGTCCCTTTTAAAATGAGTTTAAGTAGGGTGAATGGTTATGCATGTAATGAAATTGAAATGACTTTGTTTTAGGTATATTTGGGTCCACATGACCTGAGACACGGGCGTGTGACTCAACCATGTGAGACACACAGTCTGGTGACACGGTCGTGTGTCGTTTGATGGTTTTCTTAGGTTGCAAGTCAATGTGTTACACGGCTTGGCACACAGGCGTGTAGGGCAACTCAGAGAGTTACACAGGCATGAGACACGACCGTGTAACCCTACTCAAAAAGTTACACGGGTGAGGACATGGGCTGGGACACGGCCGTGTGTCCCTAGTTCGATGGTTAATGGCCTGAGACACGAGTGTGTGTCTCAGTCGTGTGAGGCACACGGCCTGGTCACACAACCGTGTGACCCTTGTTTTGCAAATTTTTGCATGTTTTTCTAAGTTTTCCAAACTATTTTAAATTTGTCCCAATTTACTTTTAAGATATTTTTAGGGCTTCGAAGGCTTGATTTAGGGATGGTATGTATATGGTTGGTTTATGATGTGATTATATTATTGAATGATTTTAAGTGTAAATGTTTTCTATTGTATTGTAATGCTCCGTAACCCTAATCTGGCGATGGATACAAGCCAGCAATGTTAGACAGCCATTAGATGTTTCCTTGTTTTCACAAAAAACGTAAGTTAAGAATGGTAAGATTGGGGATTTTGGGTTTAATGATGATGGTATTTTGTTTTTCTGAGGGAGGTATTATGTGTCGAATGATAAGGGTCTAAGAAAGTCCACTCTTTGGGAAGTACATAGTAGCCTTTATGCTATGCATCTTGGAGGGAATAAGATGTATCGGGATTTAAGGGAACTGTACTGGTGGCCTAGTCCAAAATGGGAAGTGAAAGATTTTGTAGCTAAGTGTTTGACATGTCAGCAAGTGAAAACGAAACACCAGATTCCTTCTAGGTTGTTGCAGCCAATTAAGATTCCCAAGTGAAAATAGAAGCGAGTGACAATGAACTTTGTCAGTGGTTTACCCTTAACACCTACTAAAAAAGATTCGATTTGGGTAATAGTGGACAGGTTAACTAAGTCAGCTCATTTATTACTTGTCCGTACAAATTATTCCTTACAGAATTTGGCTAAGTTGTACATCTCTAAGATTGTGAGATTGCATGGGTTATCGATATCGATTATTTCATATCGAGATCCTCGTTTTACATCTCAATTCTGGAAGAAGCTGCATGAGGCATTGGGTACTCATTTAGACTTTAGTACGACCTTCCATCTGTAAACTGATGGATAGTCTGAGCGGGTTATTTAGATCTTGGAAGACATGTTAAGTGGTTGCATTATTGACTTTTGAGGTAGTTCAGAGGAGCACTTGCCTTTGGCTGAATTCACATGCAATAATAGTTTTCAGTCGAGTATTCAGATGGTCCCTTATGAGGCTTTATACGAACATAAGTGTCAGACACCACTGTGTTGGATTGAGTTGAATGAAAGGAAATTTTTTGGTTCTGAACTGGTATAAGAGTCTAAGGGGAAAATCAGTTTGATTCAAGACAGACTAAAAATGGCTTCGTATCAGTAGAAGTCATATGTAGATCTAAAGAGAAAGGACACTAAGTACAGTGTCAGAGATCAAGTTTTTCTGAAAGTGTCTCCATGGAGGAAAGTTTTGAGGTTTGGACGAAAGGGCAAGTTAAGTCCTAGGTTCATTGCACCCAACCAAATTCTTAAAAAAGTTGTTCCAGTGGCTTATCAGTTAGAGTTACCTCCAGAATTGGACCGTATCCATGATGTATTACATGTTGCCATGTTAAGACGGTACCGATCTGACCCTTTTCACATTATTTCGATCAAGAATATTGAGGTAAGACTGGATTTGTCCTTTGAGGAAGAGTTTGTGCAAATTCTAGATCATGAGGTAAAGGTTCTGAGAAGAAAATGGATTCCACTAGTTAATGTTCTGTGGTAGAATCATGAAACTAAGGAGGCCACGTGGGAATCGAAAAACGTGATCCATCAATAGTATCCTCATCTATTCGAATAAGATAAATTTCAAGGAAAAAAATTCTTTTGAGGGGAGAGTTGTCATGCCCCGAAATATTTGAGGTTAATTGACCGATTAAGCATGAAATGACTTACAGGTTTAACTGTTAAGTGTTAGAGTACCCTTCCTAGAGACCCAAGTTCGAGCCCTTCCCTTCCATTTTTTATATGAATTTTTTACAAGTTTGGTATATTTGTTTGTGTCGCCCCTAAGGTTTATAAACCCTAGCTATTTAATCAACTATTTCTTATTTTCTTGTTCACATTGCCTCTTTCAAAACCCTAATAGAATTTGCTTTCTACCTTCTTTTTCTTTTATTTCCCTCTTTCTTGCACCATATCCCCATTCTTTGTGCTATTGATTCTTTTTCTTTCCCCTAATCGAATCGTTTCCCTTTCATTCATTTCTATCAGTGGTTAGATTTTTCATCAAGATCATCCATTATCTTTGTCGAAGGTCAGTAAGTACATTTTGTTTCAATTATTAGATCTTGAAAATTTATAATATCGTTGTCTGATGCTAATCTTTTTGACTCGTGTAATCAATTTCCTTTTCGTCAAAATCCCTGCTATAGAATCTAATATATGGGTACTTGAATGTTTGACATTTGAAGGATCAGATCTAGGTGAATTATATCAGAGTTGATCATGGGAAGTGTCAATCGGACTTGTGGTGAAAGGTGTGTGTTCTTTACCAAGTGACTCGTTGGCAAATCATGTATAGTTTTAGGATCACAAAGTTTCCCACACAAGCATGTGAGCCACACAAGTGGGGAACACGACTGTGTGCTACTGTTACATTAGGGAAACACACAGCCACAACCTGTTACACGGCCTGCCAAATGGTCATGTCCTTATCATTGAAAACTTGCACGTCACACACATGGCATCAAGTTGTTACATGGCCTGTACACACGACCATGTACTCCTTTCCACACAGCAGCAGCCTGTCACACAGTCGTGTGACCCCTATTTATAATTTAGCTTAAAATTTTATGATATGTTCAGTTTAGTCCTCATATAGTCCCTAAATTATTTTTAAAGTTTTTTTACATTCAATTGAGACCTTGATATTATGAATATTTTGGAATCTATGATATGACTGACTAAATCATTACGATTATATGTATGATGTGTAAATGATATATGCCTACCATCACTAAATACTCGATAATTTGTTACTGTTGTCAATACTTCTGTATTACTGATTGTATGATCAGCATGCCTATCGTTATTGCAAACTGATTACATGGTAAGCATGACTACTAAGTCTATATTGTACTATTACTAGCACGCCATATTGCACGGAATGGAGATTGGGACGATATGAAATGGGGAAGTGTTGACAGTTATAAATCTACAAACACTGTTGGTTTGTCCACAACTTGCTGGTAATTTACCTGCAATCTATTTATCTTAAACTTACAGTGGTTTATCCACTATTTTACTAGCAATTTATCTACAATTACTGGTGATTTATCCACAATGCGGTGTGTAAGGATGGATGAGTTCTGGGGAACTCTTACTGTAGTGTGTAATGAAGAATGGGTAGGAACTTTTTCTGTTAAACATGAATTGCAATAACATTCATAAGCGTGCCCAAATAAACTGTCAAACTTTTTTTTTGCTATACGATTGTGATTGTTCTGTGAACTATTATTTTGTATGTCAGGTCTACTATTTTGCACTGATTTTCTTGCTTTTAGACTCACATTTAGCTTTTTAAGCTCAACCTCTTAGTTTTCTTCTTTACAAATAACCCAAAAAGTTAGGACACGGACTCGGCATTCAGAGGGCTTGTTTTGGATAGTTTTTCCAAGAAAGTATTTTAGACATAATATTTACAATTTCGATTATTTGGGAATTGTGTTATTTTACATGAACTGCGACATAGGTCTTAAACTTTAGGTTAATTTTGGCTTGCATGGCATTATAGTTGTTTACACTTTTGAAACCTAGAAACTGAATTTATGATGCATGACATCTGATTTTTAATCAAAACTCTGTCGAATATCACTTTTTCCACTACAATATTATAAATGATTTTTTAAGTAATAAATAAAATTGGAAAACAAATTTTTTGAAATAAACATTAAAATCAATCAGATTTTACTTTGGAAAAATTGTATCTTTCAGTGAAAATGAGATAAAAACGCTAAGTTTTCTTCTAAGGTAAGCAAATGTTTTACAAATATTGTTTTAAAAACTCCGGTAATTTTACTACATCATCTCGGTCATAAGCCTTCAAAATCTGACTGTAACGTCTAGTCCAAGTTAGGGAGGTTACACTATTATAATGTATGATTTGATCTGAAATGGTATGTATTTCTCTGAATTGATAATAGTATATGAAATGATTTGATAATATAGAACTAGGTGAGTACATATATGTAATTCACTATTAGAAAGTATATGAAATATTATGCGAACCGGTTAAAATTGAGCCTTGGGGGCCGATGTGAGTATGAACAAACCAATAGGCTTGAAAGTGATTGTAAAGATAAGATAAAATTGAGCATGCAATTTGATGAATGTCTAGGTATAAGTATATGCATATAGATGATGGTATGGAATGAATAAGTAGGAAGTGAATAAATGAATATGGTTAGGTAAGTGTTAGAAAGTATAGTATGTAACAATAATATTTATTGGTTGATGAAATTATGCTTCAATTTGATATGCTATCGAATGAAAGCATTGGTATCATAATGTTGAATGGTATGATGTGGTAAGTTTAAATGCTAATATTCATTTTTCAACCTTTCACATATAATTTTAATCAATTCCAACTTTTCAAACATATTTAATAACCAAGAATTCAACCGTCAATCAAATCTTTAAGCATTCAACAATCATGCATAATATAATTCAATAACCGAATCTTTCTTTGTCCTTTTCAAAATAAAATCAGATAAATATTCATAGCAAGAGTGATTCATACCAAATATAATTTTTTTTCTCATTCGCAATCTCAATATGAGATCCATTACTGTGAATAGCTATTAAAACTTAATAATTTCTTTGAAACTGACTACAACATAATGCATTAAATATCATAAATTTTGTTCCTTCAGATATTGATATATTAGCTCCTCTAGAGTTTTCAACTAATTTTTGTAGTATCAATTATTGCATTGATATTGGTTTGTTTCAGTACCAAATAAGACAAATACTTTATACCTGTAAGGATAGTATTCGTTTTTATATTGTTAGCAAGACAATATTTCTTTCCTCAAATAATAATAATAGAGTTAAACAAAATATTTAGGAATATAACAAGTATGTGACTAATGATCTTTCGTATCACATTGATAACATAAGTTATCTCTCCCCTGTGAATGGTTATCTTGAGAACTCTCATTGTTCTCTCATTTATTACTATGTTTTCACATCTAGTGGTTATTATTGTGCCACTTATCATGTCCATGATTATATCCTTTAAATTTTTTATCCTTACATTCACTTTAGGGAGTGCGATAGATTTAGTACGACAGACTACTAAACGTTCCAATGGAATTTTTTTTATTCAAATGAAATCAATATCACAAAAGGTTATGTTTTAGTCCCTAATCAATAGATGCATATTTAAACAACCAAGAATATTTGAGATAACCCAAACAAAAAATTATGTACTCAAATATAAAGCCACATGATATTAATATATTTCTACCAAAACCCAAGTTTTTAAAATATTAAATAAGAAAAGAATATTACTATACGATATTTTTTGTTCAAATATTGTACGAAATTAGAGGATCATTTGAAAGTAATAAACTACAAAAGTTCATTAGCAAACCTTATGATCCCATCAATATTTACTAATCTAACTCAATAATTCGATCAAATTTAGAACAAATAAAATAATAATCACAGTCATACCTAAAAAAAAAGAGACGTTGAAGCCAAAAAGCCAACATCATTACGGAGATAAAATCTTTCATTATCCTCAAAAATACAGAAGTATATAAGTTAATTAAATCAATTATAATGAATAATGAATTAAAATTAATTTAGACATAAAATATAAAAAAAAATTCATGCAAATCCTGGCATATTGTATCTAAGGTCTTAAAAGAATAAATTTGATCTTCGAATGAATAAATACGACCAAATACAAATAAACAGAGATTTATAAATTTCTTGATGAATTTCCTTAAAAACTCTAACGTAGCCAAGTGATTTAAGTCGGTTGACGGATAGTTATTTGTTGGTGGGTTGCGAGATTGAATTCTCCCATTATCCTTTTTTTTTTTTCTTTTGCCATCAACTTCTTATTCTTTGCGGAGGAAGGGATTTTGAAGAAGAAAACAATGAATTTCTCCATAAGATTTTGAAGAAAAATATATATACTAGTGAGAACTTAAGGATAAAGCTTAAAAGAGAGTTGTGAAAAAATTGAGTATTGTGTGATAATATATTATAAAATAAATAATAAAGAAAGTGAAGTGTGTATTTTATTGATCAATAGAGATATTTACAATACTTTTTTAATGTCTATATTTATAGATATAAAACTATAAATGAAATAAAATACTATTACTAATAGACATCGAAACTTTAAAATACGTCAAACTTTTTATCCTAAAGTATATTCACTTTATAAAAAAAATATCTTTAATTTTTAAATGATAATAAAAAATAACTAATATGTAGAATCACTCCATGCTTTTTAAAATTATTTATTTTTAGGGATTGGTTAGCAAACTTTAAAGAGGTTAGCTAAATCACACCTTTTCATGGTGTTTAAATTTCTCATATATTTTGATTTACTTCATATTTTATAAGATTTACTATAATTATTCAAATATATTTCTTAATTTATTTATATAAAATTTTAAAACATAAAATCATATAAATAATAATTATCTGACATAACTATAAAGTAAATTTATATATAATTAAATATTTAAATCCCAAGCAAGTCCCTCATGTTATGGAAGGCATTAATGTGTAAATCTACATCAAGTGTGTGTTTGTAAAGCGATTTAATAATTGAAATTTGATTTTATTCTAATTACATGTCATATGCTTGGATAATTATTTTAATTAATAAATCACATTAAATTAAGTGTAATTAAAATATTTCAATTTTACTCTCTTGGAGTTGAGAATTAAGGTAATTACAAATGAATATGCTCTAATCTAATTGCTTTATTATGGTTTTCCAAACACACATATACATAATTTAATTTTAAGAATTAATGTTTATGCAGTAATAGTATTTTAATTTTATAACATATATTTTATATTTTAAAATATAATTATCTGTTATATTACTAATTTAATTTAAATAATTTTAAATATTTATTGATGAGATAAATTTTAATACATTTTGATATGTTAAATATTTTAACTAAGTTATATAGTATTTATTATTAATTATTTTAGTTTGTTCATAGACCAACCGATAATGACAATTAGTATATGTTTAATGTTAGAAAAAAATAGTTCAACCATTACAGAATGTTGCAGTAATTAGATAGAATTGTATAAATTTTTTTATTTTTCTTGTCAATTTTTTTGGTAATCATATTAAATAATATTTGAATAAGTATTTTTAATCAATTAAAATAATTTATATATCAAAAATATTTTTAATTAAATTTAATTATAAATTATATGAGATATTAGTGTAAAATAATTTTTAAATAATGATACAAACTAAATTCAAGTTGTATCCTATTGTTTAGATATTCACTTTTCTCAAAAATAACTTGGGTTCAAATAACACTTGTAAAAAAAAGTTTCAAATTCTTAATTTATTAGAATTAAGTTTAAATATAGTGTGTAAACTTTTTTGTTGAAGGTACACTATATAAAAAGTTCAAGGCTTAACTTATTAGCTCTTTTTTCTTAAAAAAAAAAAACTTATTAGATCTGTACTTTGCCAAAATGGGTTTTTTTTTTATATAAAATTCTTTAATATAGTGTATTTTGAATATATATATATATATATATTAATTTTAATCTGAATTGATTTCAAGTTTGCTCATTATTCAAAAAAATTATTTTATACTAATATTTTATAAACTTTATATAAATATTAAATTTATTAATAATTCATATTAAACATATGTTAAGAAATTTGTATATCTAACTTAGCCGAATCTAGTTGTAACCTTAAAAACAATATTAAGGAATTGTAAATGTCCAAAAACCACAAGCAAACCCAGCTCAATCTTTCTCTTTCTAATAGTATCTCGAGAGAACTTTAACTAAACTTCATTTTGACTTGATTAGTAATTATCTCACTCCATTCTAAACTCATTTATAATCTAAATCAAGTTTAAAAAAAAAAAAAGAAAAAAGTGCAAGAATCAAAACCTTCTCTCAACAACTTGGGAAATGCTCAAAAAAGAAGAAAATAGAGATAACATAAAAATCAAGTTTCAATAATCAAGAACCATAAATCAAGGTTAAAAAACACTTTACCTTGTTGGAAAAATATGGATTGAAAAAAAGAAATCAAAGAAAACTCAATTCCCCTGTTCCTCCAAAATTTCCGACGTGAGCTGGCAACAGAAGTGAAGAAATGTTGGAATCTTGATAATAAAATCTTGTTTCAAATTCCGAAATATTAAAAGCAATAACAAAGTTTTGTTAAGAAGAGTTGAGAGAAAATTGAGAGGATTTTAGAATATTTTTTATGAAGTTTTGGTGAAAAAATGAATGGTTTAATCGTTCCCTCACACCAATTTTACAAATAATGAATAATTGTAAAAATAGACTCGGGAAATTTTCAACTTAAGGACCTCTATCTTTCTAAACCATGCTTTCTAATATTCTCATATTAACCCTTCTAATTTTTTAACCTTACAATCTAGTCCATAGGTCTTGATTACTGTATTCTCTAAAGAAACACATTATTAATTCTAATTAATGCCTAATTACCAAATAATGGCTCTCTAATCCCTTCCCGTACCTATTCCTAGAAATCTCTCGATTTAACTTTCATAATGGCTCAATTTAACCTCTCTAAATAAACATCGACAAAAATCAAGTTGTTTCAATTATCCCTTCTTCTAAGAAATCTCGTTCTCGAAATTTACCTGAGAAGAGATACAAATATTCAAATCGCAATAAATCTTCTAGTTCCTAAGTCACCTCCTCAACACTATGAATTCTCCATAACACTTTCAGTAATGGAACACACTTGTTTCTAAATTCCTTAACCTCTTGAGCCAAAATCTCTACTAATTCTTCCTCATGTGAAAAATCTGGTCAAACCTTAAATGACTTTATTGAAACGAAATGCATAGGATTAGACCTATACCTCTAGTGCATAAAAATATAGAATACATTATGGATTAGTTTTAATTTTGGCTGTAAAGCCAAATGATACGCCATTAGACCAACTCGTTCCAAGATCTCATACTGAACAATGTAACGTGAACTTAACTTCCCTTTCATCTAAAATGCAACACCTTTTTCCACAGATATATTTTCAGGAACACCTTATCCCTATAAATTGTACTCAATCTCCTTTCTCTTTAAATTGACATAATAATTCTATCTATTTTAAGCTACTTTTAAAAGATCTCTGATAAATTGAACCATTTCCTCTATCTCCTGGATCAATTTTGCACCAACCATTCTTATCTCTCCAAGCTAATTTAGCCAATGGATTACGACACCTTTGGTTAATACAAAGCTTCGTAAAGAGCCATCTGGATGATCAATTGGAAGCTATTATTATACGCAAGCTCAAAAAATGGCATAAGTTTCTCCCAACTACCCTCAAAGTCAATAGTACAAGCTTAAAACATATCCTCCAAAACTTGAATAACATGCTTTGTTTGACTATCCGTTTGCAGATGAAAAGCAGTGCTAAAACTCAACCTTGTACCTAAAGACTCATGAAGTTTCTTCCAAAATCTTGAAGTAATCCGTGGATAATAATATGAAACAATCAACACTAGAGGACCATGCAACCTCTATTGGATCTAGTTCCCTAAATGTAGTATATTCATTTGTAAACTTGTAATTTTTCTAACAAATCGGTTAATAAAATCATTCATGAATTACATTAATAACCTTGTATAATGCCCTCATGTGGTTTTTTCATGCAAAGCAAAATAAAAGCGAATATTGGCTCACTAGTTGTCTAATGTTTAAACTAATACTAATATGTATTACGTGGTTGGATCGTAATACGAAAAGACAACTTGTATTAGTAGACAAACCTAAACATGTCCTTAGTCTAATTAGAAATGAGCAAATTGATTGAAAGACTAATATATCGTCTATCAAGTCCAATTGGGAGATGCCTTGTCTTGCCCAAAAGATAGAGACATAGATGTGACTGACTAGACTAATAGTACATTAGATTGGACCCAAGAAGAATAGATCCAGGATTTTTTTATTGATTTATTCACTTGTGACATTCAAAGTGTGGCATACCTTAATCCTGAGTGGATTAGTGACTATGTATGTGTGGCTCGTATACTTTGATAAAAGTAAAAGCCTGAGTTCAAATAGATAAGGAATCGAAAGCTGGTGCATTGGGTATACAACTTCTACAGTATGTAGCATCATTCACAAAAGTGGAATTCATAGCCCGAAATATGGGTAAATGATATCCTCTCATTAACATTGCATGATATGTAACAACCCGATTTTTAGTGGTTTAGAAATGACAGTTTCAAAACCCCATTTCCATAGTCAGAGTCTATAAATATAAATATTTAATATTTACAAGAATAGTATAAAATATACTAAAGTTTGGTCTAGTAATTTTGTTGAATTTCCAATTAATTGAGTTATAGGGACTAAATTATAAAAGTTTATCACTATAGGTTTTTAATTGGCCAAAGATTTAGGGAATTAAATTGCAATTAACCCAAAGTCTAATTAGTCAAATAAATCATTTTTAAAATGAGTATAGTGCACGATGGTGAATGTGTAAGTATTATTATTAAAGTTCTAATTAAATTATAAAATATATATATTAAACAACAAGTGGAAAGAAAGAGAATTCATTTTTCTTTCTTCTTCATTAATAGAAAATATTCAAGAAAAAGAAAACCAAAGAATTGGTCTTAGGGTTTCAAAATTTATTCCATCAATTGGTGATTTCAATTAAGTCCTTTTCTTGTAATTTTTATATTTTTAAGGTTATGGGAGCTTGTTTTAGCTAGTTCATGTACTAATTTGTAAAACTATTATGTGTAATCACACTTCAAATTAGTAATGAGCTTGAATCTATTATGTCTAATCATACTTGGGAATTACTAGACTTGCCTAGAGGTTTTAGATCTATTAGTAATAAATGAGTCTTTAGAAAGAAACTTAGACCAAATTGGTCAGTACAAAAGTGTAAGGCAATACTAGTGGTTAAAGGGTTTACTTAGAAATTTGGAGTAGATTATTTTGATACATACTCTCCTATAACTAAGATCTCATTCATTCGTGTTTTGTTTGCTTTAGCTTCTATTCACAAATTGTTGGTACATCAGAAGAGGCACACAAAATGAGAGATATCGTGGGCAACAAAATGTGAGATATTGTGAGCAATAAATAATGAAAAATATAATTTGAAACTAATAAAAATAACACATGAAATATCACTAGAAAACAATTTAATTTTAAGGACATTTTTATAGGGGATTTATAAAAATGCCTCTATAGAATTATTATATTTTTTCCTGACCCAAATGAATCTGCCTATGATGGTCTTATTATTTTTCTCTAATTATTATATCTTTTGCTCACGATATCTCTCATTTTGTGCGTCCCTTTTATATTTTTGTGCGTCTCTTCTAGATTGCTACACTTCTGTTCTTAGTTTTGGCGATTTTCATTGGTTATTTTCTTTATTTTTTGTTTTGTTTGCTCCATTTTGTAAACGCAAAAAGTTCATATGTCGAATCTAGAGGGAGGCTGGCATGGGCCCCGGTCCCTCTAAAATGTAAAATTACTATTTAAGTCTTTAAATTTTTAAAAATTTTAAATTAGTAAAGATAAAATTATACTTTGGCCCCCCTAAAATTATAAAAATTCGAGTTAATCTTTAAAAATTATAAAGATATAGACTATAAAAAATTAAAATTTCATTTGGCCCCTTAAAAGATTGTTCTGGCTTTGCCCCTGATGATGATATTATAATTTGCTAAGATTACCATTGAGATCAATTATAAGCAAGTGAGATTTGTCCTCTTCCTTTGAATAAAATAGTAAAAACTTATATAATCGACCATGTTTAATTATAGCAAGCTAGGATGTTCATTGCAGTAGACAAGTTGTTTGCACTACACGACGCCGTGCTGCTTGAAGCAAGACTAATTAAAGCTTTCTTTGTCTACTCTATGCCAACCTTTGTCATCTATATGTTCACCGGCACAAAGCAAACATACCCTGTAAGAACTAGGTTATATATTGGTATGTTTAAGGACTTTGCCTTCCTTCGATACGGAATAAGCTTAAATGAGTTCGTCAAAAGATATTCTATTGTAGAACTCACTCCCTTTAGGTTGCAGGACTATGTGCCACATTCTCGATAGAAATTGTTGTTCTTCGCTTTGTCGCAAACAATATCGAATAGATAACATGGATGATAAATCTGGTTAGGTCTCTCTATGTGTTCATTGCTTTCATTCAACTTCTACACACCATTTGCACATACAGGTATGCCTAAATAACACAGGAAATTTGTGCAAACTTATGGATTGCTTGCTTTCTTTGCTAGGGACTTATGGTCACATTTCCTTAATTTTGTTTCTCTGATTGAGAAGTTTTAACTAACTGAGAAGATGAGATAAATAAATCAAATATGACATTCATGATCTCGTTTGATGTTTTGCAGCATAGGATGACAATGATCATATGGCTTATTGGCTGTCCAACACATCTGCTTTGTTGTTTTTGCTTCAAAGTAGTTTGAAATCCTCTGGTTCAAGTGCAGCACAGAAACCTCCTGCTCCAACATCTGTTAAATCCTGGATTGCTTTTAGTTTTTTGTTCGAGTTGGGTGTTTGCACCTGTTTCTATTTTATTTTAGGTTGAATGCATAACATATAAAATGTGCATGACAACTCCGGCCCATTGCATTTTTCATCTTTAGCCAATGTTTCATTTCTTTCGGTATGTGCAAATGTTGAAGAGCTAAAGAATTAGTACTGCGGCAATCCGTAAGGGATATCAAAAGGAACAAGCACAAAACTTGCTGCTTTACCAAGAATGACACTGCCAAACCTTGGGTTAGAATCTGAAAACGATTCCTAAGCGAGTAGCCAAGTGGTTTCCAACATATATGCACATGATGCATCCCCTGATCCCTCGAAGGATACCACAACCACTACTTCATGCCTCTCGAATCCTGTAAAGGTTCAATCGGATTCAGGGTCTGTTTCTCTTGACCTGACTCTACTAATTCCAAAATGTTACCATTTTGAGCAATGTAAAAGTAGAACAACAATTTCACTTTAATAAATAAATATGTAAATTAACATATTAATATAATATGAGTATGACTTTTGCCGACACTTATAAATGCTTCAAAAAGTATATGTGAATATATTTAAATTTAAGGTAAACTACACATATGGTCATTTTTGTTTATCTCAGGATACATTTTAGTTACTTATGTCTGAAATATTACGTTTTAGTCACGTACGTTATTGTGTTGTAACATTTAGTTACTAAGCCGTTAATTGTCGTTAACTGTGTAACGGTAAGGTGACGTGGCACGTTAAATCATTATTTAAAACAAAAATTTTAGGTTAAATTATACAATTGGTCTCTATATTTTTTCATTTTGAGCAATTTAATTTTTTCTTTTATGTTCTTTAGCTTTCATTTTCTTCCCATTCTTTTCTACTTTTTCCTCTGTTTTCCTACCTTCTTCATTTCTTTTAACATATCAGGAAGTCAAATTGACAGTGAAGAAAAAAGCATGGTATGAGTTTATGGGTTTTGGTTATAGGCAATGATGGCTTTCAACTTTCTGCTTCTTTCTTCACTGCCAATTTAACTTCCTGATATGTTAAAAGAAATGGAAAAGTTAGGAAAATAGAGGGAGAAACAAAAGAGAATAGAAAAAAAAAGGAAAGTTTAAAGAACATAAAAGAAAAAATTAAATTTCTCAAAATAAAAAAATATATAGGGATGGATTATATAATTTAACCTAAAATTTTTGTTTGAAATGATGGTTTAACGTTCCACATCAGCTTACCGTTACACCGTTAACTATAATTAATGGCTCAGTGACTAAAATGTTACAATATGATAACGTAAGTGACTAAAACGTAACATTTCAAACATAAGTGACTAAAATATAACTTAAGATAAACAAAAATGATCATGAGTGTTGTTTACCCTTAAATTTAAAGGTAAATATAATTTTTGTTGTAACTTTAAAATTTCTTAAACATGCAACTTACTTATAACGAGGGGTTCAAAGTGCCGGAAAAATTGTGTTGATAAATGTTGCATTTTATAACATATTTTTATTAGCACCCGCCTAACCAGTGTCAATGAACTATTGGTAAAAGCAATATCGACAATTTTTTTTTTGTCTTTTACCAACACTTATAAATGTCGGTAAAAGTGAGTTATTTTGTAGTGTATGTACAATATTAACATGAAATAAATAGATTAAACTGTGAGTAAAATGAAATTTAAATGTGTAAGTTGCTTATCCTGATGTTGTCATCAATATTTAATTTGTGTCAAGTTAACTTATGACACCAACTAAAATCACAGACTTTACCAGTATATACAAATGATGGAAGTAAAAGATTATGCGCATAATAAAATTAAAATGTATAGAAGAAATTAAATAAGACTTTGGTTAAGTGGTAAAATTAAGGTTTTATTAATGTAAATGGTATGGGTTCATATTCCATTAAATGCAAATTTTTTATTGATTTTTTAAAAAAAAATTAAGTACTCTCGAATAATATAACTTATTTTAATTATGAAAGAATACCTTTATAATTTTTCTAACTGAATTGATGTCTAATTAGCACGTGATACAACTTAATTAGAGATTTAAATAATAGTATAAATATAAATTTTGACTTTTAATATCTATATAAGCTTACCTTATATCATTTTAATTCATAAGTATTCAAGTGAATAAAAATAAAATGCAAGTGTTATCGATCAGTAATAGAAGGTTTCAAAAATGCAATTAATTTCAAAATGGGTTAATATGCAGTTCAGTACATGTATTATACCTCGTTCATGAATGTAGTACTTAAACGGAATTTTTGTTCTTAATTTGGTACTTGATCACTAATTAACTTTAAAAAAACTTTTTTTCTGTAATACTTAAATTGCTTTTATTAAATCTTATTATAGAAAATTGGTAGGAAAGTAGTCAGCTACCCTAGCACATCTCTGTCTGCTTCTCTAGCAAGTCTTTAGGTTTTCTTGAGTTTTTTTTTCTTGTTTTGGTAGCTGACATCTCAATAGTCTTGAACAGTCTTCTTTGTTTGGTTTTTCTCTTCCTGCGTCCATGGAATCAAAATTTGCTGGTTTATCCCTTGATGAAGAAGAAGAAGAAATCCTGCGAGTACAAGTTGATTCAGATTCGGTAAGCGAAGAAAAAGCTCTTAGTATGGTTGGATGTTTTCTTACAGCCAGTATCATCCATTACCCAGCAATGAAAAGCACCATGGCTAATTTATGGCATCCTGTCAGGGGTGTTCAAATTAGAGATATAGGGGAAAAAGGTATTTATTTAAATTTTTTCATATTAAAGATATGGAAAGAGTTCTAAAAGAGTCACCCTGGACATTCAATAATCATCTTTTGGTTTTGCACAAGTTACAATGGAGGGAGGATCCACTAAGAGTTCCATTAATCTCAACACCTTTCTGGGTACAAGTTCATGATGTGCCTATTAGTTATTATTCTGAAATTTTGGCTATACAATTAGGAAATTTTATTGGAAATTTCCAAGAGTATGATGGCTCAAGTTTGGGGAAAGAAAATATGAATTTTATGCGAATAATAGTTCAAATTGATATTCGACGCCCTCTTAAAAAGAAGGAACAAGTCATGTTTAAAAGCAAATGCTCTTATGTTAGATTTAAGTATGAAAGACTAACTCTTTTTTTGCTTCTGTTGTGTTTGTTTAGGTCATAATGACTCCTTTTGTGAAGCAAAGATGGAGGTAGGTGTTGAAGTTGATGAGATGGGATGGGATTTGTCTTTGCGTGCACAGTCAAGAAGAGCCCAAGCAATGAGTAGTGTTTGGTTAAGGGAGGAAGGAGGATCTGTGGGTAGAATTAGTAGAAGGGATGATTTAAGGGGAAATAGTAAATGAGGAAGTGTAAGAAAATTTGAGGGCATTGTGACCCTATTTTAGGTTTTAACCTAGAAGGTAAAAGGTCTTCCTCACGACCAGGGAGGGTTAGAACTTTAATTGATAATAGTCAAATGTCTATGGATCATGATTTGAAGAATGAAGTGGTTATAGAGAAAGAGGGGAAAAAGAGAGCGAGAGGGCATATAGAAGAAAGTAGTAACATGGAAGGGAGAAACAGGAGAATGTCTGAAGTTAATCATTTGTTATCGGTGGCTGCCAAGAGGCAAGCCGATCGGTCGAAATGAAAATTTTAAGTTGGAACGTCCGAGGTTTGGGGAATCCTCGGACAGTTCGAAGGCTTCGGCACTCGCTGAAGTTACACTATCCCCAAGTGATTTTCTTTATAGAGACAAAAATAAACAAAAAACGGATGGAAAAAGTTTGAAAAAGTTATGGTTTTCAGTTTGGAATTGATGTTGATTCGATTGGCTCTAGAGTGGACTAAGCCTAGCATGGAGAGGGAATGTTAGTATAATGTTACAAAGCTTTTCAAATCGTTATATTGATGTGATTATTGAGGAATGAGGAGATGAAAAAAAGTGGATATTTACAGGCTTTTATGGTTCTCCTTACTCACATGATATGGACGAATCATAGAGTCTGTTGAGACAATTAAAAAATCATGGAGAATACCCATGGCTGGTTTGTGGGGATTTTAATGAAATCTTATATGGTTTTGAGAAGAAAGGTGGATTACCTAGAGAGGAAAGAAGGATGGAAGCTTTTCGCAAGGTGCTAGAAGATTGCAATCTAGTGGATATGGGTTATTCAGGTAATTGGTTTACTTGGGAGAGAGGAAATTTGCCAGAAACAAATATCCAGGAAAGATTGGACAGGGGAGTAGCTATGGAACAATGGAGCTTTTTATTCCCAAATTCTTTAATTCAACACCTCCCACATTCATTTTCAGATCATTGTCCACTTCTTATTGCTACAGATTACAGAGTTAGAAGGCTGGTAAAAAAGAATTTCAAGTTTGAAGCGTGGTGGGTTCTGGAAGAAACATTTTTTGATGAAACTAAACGTGTTTGGGAAAATTCCACAGGAGAATTTGTGAACGAGCTGGATAAACTTAAAAAGAGGTTTAGAAAGGTGGGGAATTCAAATTCGACAGAGTAAAAAGATGAAAACAGAGGTTTTAACCTCAAAGTTGGCAACATTACTAGAATCTGACAGAAGTGATGAGAATCTGGCGGAGATTATTGACACAAAAATCCATCTGAATTTTAAGATTGAAAAGGATGAAAGCAATTGGGAACAGAGGGCCCAAATAAATTGGTTGAAACTTGGAGACAGAAATACAGTTTTCTTTCACAAACAAGTGGCACAAAGAAGGAAACAAAATCGAATCCATAGGATGCAGTTTAAAGATGGCAGTGAGACAGAGGAGTGTAAGGAGATGGAGGAAATTGTCAGATCCTATTTTATAAAGTTATTTTCAATAGGAAGGCAAAATAGTTATGAGAGAATTTTGACAGGATTTGAAAGGTGCGTTTATGAGGAAGACAATAATAAATTGAAGGCAAGATATACTAAGGAGGAGATACTGGAAGCTCTTTCAGAAATGGGACCTACAAAAGCACCATAAGAGGATGGTTTTTCAACCTTATTTTATTAGAAATGTTGGTCGATTATTGGAGATGACGTCTCTAATTTTTTTCTTCAAAGATCAAATGAAGGTATGCAATTACGTTCAATTAACAAAACAAATATTGTGCTAATCCCAAAAACCTCGAATCCCTCCAACATTACTCAATTTAGACCAATTAGCTTATGTAATGTGATTTATAAACTGATAGCTAAAGTCATTTCTAATAGACTTCGGGTAGTGATTCATAAATGTATTGATTTAGCACAAAGTGCTTTTGTTCCGGGAAGGCTAATTTATGATAATGTGCTACTAGCTTATGAAATTCTACACACTTTAAAACACAAGAGGTTAGGGACAAAAGGATTCATGGCTGTCAAACTGGACATGAGTAAGGCATATGATAGGGTTGAATGTGATTTTGTGAAAGAGGTAATGAAAAAAATGGGTTTTGATCCAAAATGGGTTGATTTAGTTTTGAAATGTGTCTCTTCAGTTTCATACTCTGTGATTTTCAATGGAAAAATTTGACAAAATTTCCTTCTATCTAGAGGTCTTAGACAAGGGGATCCTTTAAGCCCGTTTTTATTTCTATTTTGTGGAGAAGGACTCTCGAGTCTAATGAGGCTAGCAAGAGCAAGAAACATTCTTAAAGGAGTTAAAGCAAGTCGGAGAGGGCCAACTATCTCTCATTTACTCTTTGCAGATGATTGCATTTTATTTGTAGAAGTTACTAAAATGGGAGTATAATCATTAAAACAAATACTACTAGAATATGAGTTGAGCTCAGGGCAATGTGTTAATTATGAAAAATCGACTATTTTTTTTAGTACAAATACACAAGAGGGTGAAAGGGGTGTAGTTTCACAGATACTTAGAGTTAGAAGAGCAAATAAGTTAGAACGATATCTAGGGTTTCCTAGTATGGTGGGAAAAGGAAGAGATCATATCTTCAAAATTTGAAGGACAGATTCAAGCAAAGAATTGACAACTGGAGTATAAGGTATCTCTCCCAATGAGGAAAGGAAGTTTTTATTAAAGCTATACTCCAAGTTATCCCAACTTACCCGATGGCTTATTTTCTACTTCCTAAGACTCTTTGTACTGAATTGGAGAGAATAGTAGCTAAATTCTGGTGGCGAAAGAGATACAATAAGAAAATCATTCATTGGTGTGCTTGGAAGGATCTATGCTTATTAAAAGAAGATGGTGGCCTTGGTTTTCGTAATTTTGTGAAGTTTATGTTGCGTTATTAACGAAGCAGGGATGACGTCTTATTAATTATCCTAATTCATTATTGGCCCGCGTTTTGAAAGCAAAATATTTTCCTAATTCAGATTTCTACAAGGCTCGGTTGGGAAATTTACCTTCGCTTACCTGGAAAAGTGTCTGGGCTACGAAAGGGCTTCTTGAAAAAGGACTATGCTGGAGGGTGGGGAGAGGTGATCAAATATCTATTTGGGATGATTTGTGCATTTCAGGAATCGAAGCAGATAGAGTACCGAATCAAGAAGATAATAAAAATATTAAGTTAGTTTCGGATTTAATTGAGTCAACTAATAGGTGTTGGAAAACAGAGTTAGTGAGAGGTACCTTCCAATCGGATGTAGCGGAGAAAATATTACAAATCCCACTAGTGGAGACAGCACATGAAGATTTTCAAGTATAGAGAGGGGAGCCGACAGGGGAGTTCTCCGTTAGGAGTGCCTATAAACTATTACATGAGCCTAGTTTGGATCCTAATGATTTAATTTTACACACCGAAACTAAAAATTTCTATAGAAAACTATGGAAATTACACATCCCTTCAAAGATTCAAATGACAATATGGAGGATATCATGGAATTTCATCCCATTCTTTGTCAACCTCAAACTAAAGCGGGTCGTGGTGGATACTCAATGTCCCAGATGCTGCCGTGAAGAAGAAAATAGCTGCCATATTTTTCAATAGTGTCCTACATCGATTGAGGTTTGGAATCAATTAAATCTTACATGGATACTGAATTAAAATAATTTGAATATGTGGGAATGGCTTATTTGGGTCTTTGCTCAAGGGACTAATGAGCAGCTTCAACTTTTCTGCTGTGGACTCTGGTTTATCTAGTTCAGCAGAAACCAACTCTTATATGAAAGAAGACACATGTCAAGAACTGAAATTGCAAGGAAAATTTGAAATTATATTGCAGAACTAGCAGCAATAAAAGAGAAAAAAACTTACTCTTCATTCTACTGGCAATATTCAACAGGTATTCAAAAGGGGAAGGGCCATAGTTCATTTTAACGTAGCCTTCGACCGTCAATCGTTCAGATTGGCTTCGGGTCTAATCATATGGAACGAGGAAGGGGAAATTCTTGCAACACAGACAGTTATTCACTCCGAGATAGCAAATCCATTCACGGCAGAGGCATATGCAGGATTACAAGCAGTAAAACTAGGGATTAGTTTGGGAGTCAACAAAATAGGAGTTGTGGGAGATTCGAAAATTGTCATAAAGAAATGTCAAAGTTCTAATACTGATAAATCGGTCATTGGAGCAATCATCAGGGATATTCAAAACCAAAAAAACAGATTCCATGAGATTGAGTTTATTTTTGTCCCAAAAGCAAAAAATATCTACGCTCATGCTATTGCAACGGAGGCCCTAAAGAGAAGAGAAAGCTTTTACCTGATGAGGGGAATCCTAGAAATGGTTCGTCACACGCTGGAAAAACTCCGGCCAAAACCTCTGGACTGAACAAGTGAAGAGTTTCTGCAACAAAAGGTAGCAGAGAAAAAGCATTTAATTTTTGGAAACCAGCTATCATAAAGGCTGGGACGGTTGATTTGAAAGGAACAGACTATTGGTATCCATCTATTTGGATTTGACTGGTATAGGATAGGACTGAATTTTATTTTTAATCTAGTTAAATTTGAATGAGATGGGCTAGTTTGACTTAGGCCCGATTAGTTTCTGTTTTCTAGTCTTTCTCTTTGTGGCTCTAAGCCCAAATTTCTTATGTATTTCCTTTATTTATTTATATGAATAAATCCAGTCAAATTATTCAAAAATCATATTATAGATATATATAGATATAGATTATTAAAAAGGAAAAATAATTAATTAGAAAAATGAATTTTTTGAACATTAAATATTAATTAAACCATAAATAATTAAAATGAAATAATAAAATTTAAAATCATAAATAGTTATACATGTTTAGAAAATGTATTAAATTAGTAATAATCTTTTGTCAACAAATATTTCTTTTGTTTTCCCGGTAAGGATCAAATATCTCATATCAATCTATAAGAAAATCCATCATGAGGTTAAATGAACAATATTTAATAATTTTTTTCTCTGTAAACACTTAACAACTTGTTGGGCAAATACTAATTATCAGCACATGTTAACCAATTATAAAATTGCACCTAAAATTGCATATATAGTTGGAAACTAGAACTCAGGTTTAAAGGTCGAAATTTGTAAAAATTTGAGTAAAAATATTAGGGTTGAAAAATGAATTTGAACAAAAAAATTAGACCCGTTTAAAACAACTCGAGCTCAACTCGACCCATTTTTAAATTTATAATACTTTATATTATATTATTTTTATATATTATGTAATTTATAACACATTAAATAAATAAAAAATATAAAATTTCAATAAATATAAAATATATAAAATAATTAAATATTAAATATTAAATTAAAATAATATAAATATTTTTGAAAAAAATTAAAAATAATATAGGCGGACCTAAATGGGCTTGGATAAGTTTTTTACAAATATGAGTAGGGTTGGATAAAAATTTATATCCATATTCCAGGCTGGGCTAGATTTGGACAAACATAAAGTATATTAATATCATATTTAAGTCTGACCGGTGCATAAGTACATCTAATTGATACACAAAAACAATTTTAAATCAATATTTTTTAAATGATTTTTCAAAACTCAATTATAAAAATTTTCAATAGATTTCTTTTGTTTATATTGCATTTTTGTCAATTTTAATATTGTGAAAGACTTATTAATTAAAATTTATAATCATCTTCTTTGTTTCCTGCCACATGTTAACTATTATACTTGGTGTTTCTTATTGGATTGCTATGGATACTTTGTATCAATTTGTTTTTTATTAAAAAAATTGCATTTAAAATTGGAAGGTGTTGCTTTAGTTAAATATATTGCTTTTGTACTTCATGAGCAAAAGGTCTTTGATTAAATATTTACTTTTATATATAGGAAGTATCCCTTACACTCCTATACTGTTATAGATACTTAGCGTTATATGAATTTTGATGATTTACTTCTAAACAATTGTATTATCCTTTTATGAATTTTATTTGTTTGAAACTCGAATGATTTTGTAAATTTATTTATACAACATTTACGTTGATACTTTAATTTATGATTTAATGTTGGGGATCTAATTTTATGAACAGCAATTTGTAACCTATCTGGAGGGCAACAGTTTAAGTTTGGTTGAAAGGACGGACACAGGAGACAAAAATGATCCTCGGCGCATGCGCTCTCTGACTCTCACAGTGCAAATGTGCAGATGAAATCCTTTTGGAAACCCATTTTCTCCACATAGGACCCCCAATATTTATATCCTGTTCAACAACGGCTTTACATATAATAATTTTCTTCATGTATTATAATAATCACGTGTAAGAATTTTTAATAGGTTTTAATCCGATATTATTACAGCTAACTGTTGTACACCACACATGCCACGAGTCATCAACACAATTCCATCATCCCACTCATAATATCATCTCTCTCATTTTGATCCTTAAATCAATGAAACTCATTGTATGGTAGGGGTCCCATTTCCCACGCTACTATCATTGTAGGAAGCGGTTTTTAGGTTTTATTATTATAAAATAATCCAAAAATTTTAATTAATAATAAAGTATCTATTTTTATTATTATCTATATAAATCACTTCAAATGAATAGTAAAATTTAGTGAAATTAAAGAGGTTGACGTCATCAACTTGTCACGTCAATCAATCATTAATTAACAGATCAAAAAAATTTAAAATTTTTTAAATAATTTATATTAAAAAATTAAATTTTTTTAGGTAGAGCTAATTTATATGGTGCTACCTGTATAAATATCAGAAAAATATCAATATTTTTAAATAATTCAGGTGCCAAAAAATAAATAATAGTTGAGGAGTCATAGAGAATGACACCACCACTTTAAATGTGTCATTTTTTAAAGTTATTTTTTAATTTAAAATTAAAATTAAAATTAAAATTTTATTTTGTGGAACAATGGATGATGACACCACCAATGTCATAATTTTTTTAGTTTAAAAGTAAAATTATTATATTTGATTTGGAGGCTCTTTTTGCTTATTTTTTTTAACGTAAAAAAACCAATAAAAAAACCTACTTGAGTTGAGGCCTCCCTTCACGGTTGCTTCTTATAGAAGGGGGGTGGCGAGGAAATAAAATATCAATTTTAGTTTTAAATTTAAAAAAATATTGATACAGTAAAGTGGTAACGCCATTCTATATGGCTCCACCACTATTATTTATTTTTTGACCTTTGAATTATTTAAAAATATTGATATTTCTCTGGTATTTATACAGATGATGTTAAATAGATTTGCTCCATCCAAAAAAATTATTTTTTTTAATCTTCTAGCCAATGATTGGCTAACGTGGCAAGTTGGTGGCGCCACTTTCTTTAGCTCTACCAAATTTCATTATTCATTTCAGGTTATTTACGTACATAAAAAAATTTAATCATTTTTATAATTAATTAAAACTTTTAGGTTATTTTTATAAAAAAACCCGTTTTATCTCATGAGAGGGGATCCATTTGATTAGAACCCACTCACGCCCTCTTAGTTCTGATGAATGGCCAAATTCATTTCTTTCACCACTTATTTTCAACCATGCCACACGCTATAAACTCTTCTTTCACACGGTCAAACTCACTTGATTCTGATTTAAGAATAATGTCAATATTATTTCCCTTTAATTTTGATTCGATTTGATAATTTAGATTCTAAATTTCACCTAAATGCATTTAATTATTTAAAATAAAAATATCATTTTTATTAAATTCAGTACTTTACGCCCCAACGGATGTAAAAAGAGAGGTGACGTGTTAAATAATATTTATGTATTAAAAAAACTGATGAAAGATAAATGTTATTATATCAAAGTGTTTGATTGTTGAAAATTGTTGTATCTATTACTTTTCATACCTTGTGTTTGATAAGGGTTAAAAGATAAATATTATTTGTGAATGTACCATCTTACCTTTAAAATCTTTATTCTCATTTTTTTTATTGTTTTGACACTAAAAAAGATTTTAAACATCAATTAAAACATGAAATATTTTACATGTAAAACTAATTGATGCTAAATTCACCAAAAAAAAATATTACGGCTAAATAGAATATAAATTAACAGTATAGGGAGTAAGGTTGATCCTAGAAGGACTGATTTATCTGAATCTATGGTTTGTTGTAACCAAATGTATCGTAGATAGTTTTCGTGCGGACGACTTGTACCAACCTGTAAGACATAGAAAGAGGTATTAAATATGAATAAAATAACATAAATTAAATAAAAGAATAAAAAAGCAACAAAAATGAGCAGAACAAAAGTAAATATGAACAAACCAATAAGACAATAACTTTAGCTTCAAGCACAATTTTGACTTCGGGTTTGTACTTATCTCAGACAATATGTTTTCTCCTCAAATCGATAGGTCAATTATAGTGGTCGAAGAAAAACCTTAAACCATCAGAACTTTCGTATATAAATTAATTGCGTGAACAACTTGATAATTAGCCCTTACCAGGTGAATAACCTTGAAAGTAACTTCCATCATTTAATTCTTTAGAGGCCTTGTGAACTAGAAAGACTCAACTCAAATCAATGACCTCAATTGTGTGGGTTGTTTAAACTTAATTGTTAACTCCCTTGATGGATCCAACCACTTATTCAATTATTCACGTCAATTTACTCCTCGGTGAGACAAATATGACAATTATGGATTGTATCGAATCGCCAACTGTATGCTATCCAACAATGAATTTAGAGGCACCTTTCACGATTTGATGCCAAAACAATATTGTGAGATGACTGAGTCTATCTCCTAAATTGGAGAATTAACGAATATCAAAGTGGAGAGTGTAAGTGCGTTTTCAAATCTCACTGTTCAAACACCATATTAATTATCAACCTAAAACTATAACTGAGATTTAACTACCCATAATTAACAAATAATTAGAGAAAATAATTTTATTCCAAAGAAAAAAGAAAGAAAAGAAATTAAATAGGAAGAACTTTAAAAACAAAAACAATGGTCTGTACCATCCTCTCCACCCTCAACATCTAATTGATCTGTTAGAATTTTTTGTGACAAATTATAGTCTTTTCGGCACTTAACGAGCTTGTTTCTTAGCTCTTTTATATGTTTTTATTACATTTTTAGTATTTAGTAGTTTAGGTTTAATTTCAATAAAATAAGCATTTTTCGTAGTTTTTAGTATTTTTGATGACCCGTTAGGCCAACTCGAGCCTTGGGTACGACTAATAGGTTATTTGAGTGTGTAGGGTATCAATTTGGCCTTAAGTATGCAATGAATGAAGGTCACGTTACAACTTTGAACTTCAAAGCATCAAGGGCTGATGACAGGGTTGACACCGCGACATGGGGATCTTGGCATTGCGACATCGTGATGTAAGCATGACTAAATGATGATGTTATTGGCCGCATGAACAAGTTTTGAAGATACAATTTATTAAATACTTCTTTTATCACACCCTAGGTTTGGCAGGTCTAAGATTATGGTATATAATAGTAAAATAATTTGCCTGGCAAAGTATAATTCACCCAATTGCTTATTTTGGCATATACATTTAAGCGTGTAGTAACCGTCATATAAGTAGGTAAAGATTTTATTTTAGGATATTTTGCTATTCAAAGGAAAAGATTGTGTTAAGCGAATAGGGGTAAGTATGGTATGAGTTATCGCCAAAGATATAGTATGCATTGTTTTTCTAAAGTACTGTACTAGTTAGGTTGTAAAGTAATCTACTTAGGAATCAACTGTATAGATTAGTATGATATTTGTAAATGTAGGGTATTCATTTATATTTCTCTCAGAAACTGTAAACCAATAAGAAGGCAAATTCTGAAATGTGCGACACTTGTTAAGTTTTACTAGGTAGGATGGGTCATATTTATATGTGTGAGAAGGGTTTTGGGAAAGGTTCTTCTTCTTCCTTCAAAAGTAATTTCTGATTCTCTTTCTTATGTCTAATTGTATCTCTTCCTCGTTAAACTGGAAGCCATGTTTCTTAGCTAATAAGTGGCTATTCCATCTCTGGGTAAGTATTACAGCTCTACATGTCAAGTTTTGAATGAGTAAGTTTGTATGTGGTATTTGAATAGTGAGTTGTAAGTATAAGGTTTTGCATGGGGGTTGCCAGTGATTAAGATCATAGTAATTTGTATGTAAATGAGTTTTAATGGTGGTCATATGTTTTGTAAGCAGTTGTTGCTGCTAGTTCAAGAATGATGTCTAAGTTTGGAGCTTAGAACTGCAGTAGGCGAGTATTAGGTGAGTCTCTATCCCGAATCTCTTATATAAACTATTTAAGTAGAAGTATATATATAAAAGATGATGGTATCTATGAAAATTGGTAAGTTTGTGAGTATAGTTAAGAGGAGATATGGGTTATGTTGATATGTATAAAGTTCTGTTGAAAAAAAATGTTAAAGGGTAAGAATACATGCAAAGTTTGATAAATAGAAAGTATGAGTTCAGTCTAGAATGCGAATAAATCTAGGCAAGTATATGTTGAGAAAATGTTCCTTTGTGAAGCTTCTAGTATGGTAGTTATATTACTAACCAGATTGGTAGATCATGATATGAAATTAAGTGTAAGACCATGAAGTTAAGACCCATGGCATCGTATGATATTAGAACACTCTTGGTGTAACATTTGGTAAGTTGAAGACTAGATTGACAGATCACAATACATGAATGTGTGTAAGTCCATGTGGTTGAGACCCATGGCAATACATGTCTGTATGTATGTTCATGGTGTAGCCTTTGATAATGTGTAAATCGAATTGGTAGATCGTGATACATGAAATTATGTATAAGTCCATGAGGGAGACACCTATGACAGTTTCTGTGAAAGTCCGCCGGGATAGTAAACACGAGAACCTGCATGATGCCTTTATGGTGTATTCTGTTTGGCCCTTGCGCACACTCTGCTAAGTCTGTTTGGTAAGTTATACTTATTCACCCTTCTAGTAAGTTCTGGGTAAATTCTGATTATTCTATGATAGATAATTCTATGAATGTTATGAAATGTCTAAGATTAATTTCGTTGAATTAGATAAAGGAAGTTCTGAAAAGAAGTGTGTATCTGTATGTTAAAAAGGGTATCCACCATGGTAATATGCTAATTTTAAAAATGGGCGTATTCATGGTTATGAAAGACATAAGAAATTGTCAATTCAAGTTCGTCTAAGTTAGGTAATGGTTGAATTTGAGTTATTTGGAATCTTCTATATCTGAGTTGTATAATGTCTTCTTCTGAAATCATATGGAGTCTAAGTTATCGTTATCCTAAATATTTTGGGTTCTGAAATTAAGTTATGTGAAATTCATTTGAATAATCTGTATAGTACATTATCAAAGAGAGTTTGTATGGTATCGAACCAAGTTATGAATTGATTAGTAGTTTGATGATATTTAGATCTGCGTAAGTATTCGCCAAGTGTGTATGTATTCAGTAGTGATTAATATTTGTTAACAATTATTCTAGAGTAGGTTTGTGTGTTAAGAGATGATCTGTATGAATCAGGCTTTGAAGGTATATTCTTTTGAGAAGTACCTACGATTTATAAAATGTCTAGAATTAGACCACAAGGGCTAACAGAACAAGAAAACAACAAAAGGCTGCCTTGGGCAGACAGTCGCTGGAACATAGCGAAGGGGAAGGTTTATTAGGAACTATTTTTTAATCTCAATTTTTCAGAGGTTTGGAACAAGTCGAACTAATATCCTAGGGCCAGGTCGTGAAGTACAAATCCGCTAGGAATATGGGGCATCTTTTCAGATAGTTTATCATCATGATTAGAATGTTGAATTTGGACTGAAAGAAACGTTAATGAGGAAAACCGTAAGTTTAGTTTAGCATGGGATGAATGGATTAGGGTAAGGATCTGAATGTAAGGAAGACTTAGGTAGAAGACAGCCAGTGGTAGGCAACGAGCTTTATGTTCAAGTGTATGGTTAACTATGAGAGCGAAGCTTGTTAAGGTGTAAAGGAAGTTGAGATGAGGTAGAAACAAATGAAGACCATAGGCTCTAGTGAATCCAAGAAAAAGGTGAATAAACATGGGGGCACATGTTTAGTGCACTATGGTAGCATAGTCCGCCATTTTACAAGCTTCTGGCAAACTAAAGTTGGCACATAAAGTATCTGCTCGTAGAAGCATCTAATGATTTCATCTAGGGGTATTCTTCAGTTGACGAAAGAGTACGACAAATGAAGGGTATGCCTCAAAGTTTTGGCTGACCATGAAACACCTACTAAGTATATGAGAAAGTTGTAAGGGAGTAAAGTGTTTTTAAGACCATGCCATATGCAAGTTACCACCAAGGTGTAATACACCTAGTTTGCATGAACACTGTTCTAGTTGGTTCTCATAATGGGATTAGTTGAGGATTGACTAGACTAATTTGAATCTCTTCTTGATAGGCCTATCTTTAAACGTTAACTTCACTAGATTTCCCTCTACTTTCCTCAAATTTTGTAGAAAATCAAAGGATAATTTCAGTAAATATGATAATTTGTCAAGATTCACTAAGAGAAGCTGAGTATATGTATATATATGGTAATAAGAGAATAGGGAGATTGGTTTTCTTCTTTCTATTCCACCATCTAGTTCTTTTTCTTAGATCTAAACATTCTTTTCCTCTTCATTAACTTGAAAGTTGAGGTTTTTGGTTTAACCGGTGGATGTTTCAACCTTTTGGCAAGTTTGATAGCTCTGCATGTTATGATTTTGAAAGAGTAAGGGTGTTAAGAAACATATAAACAGCAGGGTGTGTATAAAAGGCCATGCATGGGGGTCTTCTGTAATTGAGATGTTAGTAAATCATTTGTAAATAAGATTTTAAAGGAAGTTCCATATTCTTTCAAATAGTTATTGTTGCTAGTTTGGGAAGGACGATCGAATTTGGAACTCCGAGCTACAGTAAATGTGAGTTTTAGGTGAGACCTTATGAGTAGATCAAATGTTAGTTTATAATGGTAGATTAAATGTTGATGTCTTCTCAGATAACTTATGAGTGTATATGTGTGAATTATCGTAAATGTTCTACATAATTAAAAATGGGATATTTGAGTTACTGCATGATTAAGATCTTGTGTGGTATGTATGGTTGTGAAATTAGGTATGAAAGAATATGAGTTCGTCAAAAGTGTGAACTAATATGGGTAAGTGCATTTTGTGTTAAGTGAGTAACATGACCATTTGTGATGCCTCCGGTAGGGTAGGTACATTGCTATCTAGACTGGTAGATCATGGTATGAAAATATGTGTCAGGCCATGTGGTAGAGACCCATGGCATCATATGACAAAGAGGATGCTCATGGTATAGCCTTCGGTGAGATGTAAATCGGACTGACAGAACATGACATGAAAATGTTTAAGAGCATGTGACTAAGACCTATGGCATTGTATGACAATGAAGATACTCATGGTGATGCCTCCAGTGAAAAGTAGATTAGACTGGCAGATCAAGACATGGAGATATGTATAAGGCTATATGAGAGAAAGCCATGGCACTTTCTGAGATAATCTACCGAAATAGTAAACACGTAATGTTCTGTTAAGCCTTTGTGGCACATTCTGTAAAGCCTTTGTGCCGTATTTTGTAACTCCCTTGAGGCGAGATCTAGAAAACCACCTTTGTGGTAAAATCAGGGTAAGTTTAGAGGCTTCTTCACTAGATAACCCTATGGTAGAGATCTGAGTATGTTTGAAAACAATTCTGTTGGATAGCCTTGTGATGAAATTGAATATGACTTAAAGGCATTCCCAAAAGAGTTCTCAACAGTGTTTTTGAAGGGTGAATCCGCCATAGTAGTATATCAGTACAAATACTTTAGTGTATTTGTAATTATGAGTAGTCTAAGAGTTTGTTAGATTTGAATTTTTTTACGCTATGTAAGGAAGTAATCTGAATTATCTGGTATCCGTCAAATCTGAGTGTTTCACGTTGTATATAAAAAGGTTATCTAAAGTATAAATTGTCCGTCAAATTAGAGCATTCTCATATATGTAACATGGTTGTCTGGGATTCCATGGGAGGACATAGAAGATTTCATCCATCAGAATAAGTTGTGCTCTAGGTTGATTTAAGATATGATATGACAGGTAATCTGATAGATGTTAATTCAATATGAGAATCTACCAAATGTAGGATTTGTATGAAGTTCTTCTTAAAAAATCAATTAGTATAGGTATCTGCCAAGAATATTATCTGTGAGCATCCCATCCTGGAGAAGGTATCCAACATTTGACTGGGTGAGAATTCGTCAAAGGTAGGTTCTGTATGGATATCCTTCTGAGAAGTGTATTCCTTTTCCAAAAAGGAATGAGACCTGTATTGAGGGGTGAAGTCTAGAATCTACTCAAGAGTGAACTGTTTGTAGGATGGTTAAATATAGAAGTTGGTTTATATGTATATGCCCGATATTAAGAAAGTATCCGCCAAAGAAAAAGAGGAAATCCAAATTCTTCAAGATAAAAAATCAACAAGATATGCTTCAATGTAATTTGGGTTAAAACTCACTAAGTTCGTATGAACTTACTAATATTATTTTTAGGAGTAAGTACGCCAAAAGGGTCCAAGCCAGGATTGTACCAGAGTGGTAGTTCGAGTTGCGATATTATGCATACAGAGGGTACTATAGGAGTATGACACTTAGTATACTATCATGAAGAGTCTATCTTTAGCAAAGTTTTGAGTTATAATGCCTTATGCTGGTTTGAAAATCTAACGCATTCTTAAATATTTTATTTGTTTAATATTTTATTCTGAAGACAATTAATAAAATAATAAGAAGTATGTTTTAAAAATGGTTATACACCGGTTGTAAAATTTTTACTAAGTTTTTATGTGTTGTAATATCCGATATCTGGATCAGGTGATTTAGGTCGGGTAGAGGGTGTTACACAACCATTTTCATATAGAAAGCATATATGCCTAAGGTAGAGAATAATTCTCCCAGCGGTAAGCTGCTAAAAAAAGGGGGAGCAAGGTATCGGCCATGCCATTGAAAACTACAGAAGGCCAAGGGAAGACAAGGAGTTAAAAATCTTCGCTTAATATTTTTCTTCTTAAAGATTTCAAAATTTTCCTATTGTAGTGTTTCACAGAATCTCTCTAAGTTTATTTCAACTTATAAATTTATTGCCTGTTTGTAGGATAATGTTTCAACTTGGAAATCAAATGGAGGAACCAAGCCAGACACTCCCAAATTTGAGGGTCAGGCGTAGATGTCAAATTTCGTATTTACAGAAATTATATAGGATTTTTTAAGTAATTTTTACCACCTTTTTACTTAAAAATAATATTAATCTTGAGTATTTGTTAATCAATTAAGTGAATTTTGCTTAAATGTTAATAATGGATATGAATTTATAAAGTATGTGAAATTGTGCCTTTTTATATGATTTTGTGCATAAAATTAAAGTATTTCATGTTTTTCATTAATATGTTAAATTTACTTATCCAGTGGGACCATAAAGTTGAGTTTACAATAATGTTGTATGAACATAAGTTATTATTATCATGTGTTGGATGACAAGACCAAGCTTAATGGGTTATCAAGATGCCATCTTGACCCAATAAAAAAAGATGACACATGCTGGTCAAGTCTACAAGCTAGTTGGGTCATTATCCGTCCAGTTCAAGAGAAGAGAGGCCCAATTCGACAACCACAATTGGGTAGCCAAGAAATCAATTTTGGGACAATTATTTGAAGTTCCTCACAATTGGAAGAATATTGGAAATTGGCACAGAAGATTTTCTTGAGAAACCGTCCACCCCTTGCATGATTCAAGCATGATTTCATGCTTGAATCAAGCAACCAAACCACCTTCTCTTCCACATATCGTGGTCGGCCATAAGAGGGAGAAATCCAAGGGATTGTTGCTGCTATTTTTAGTAAACTCTCCCATCTACTTCAAGTATAAATACCAGACCTATCTCACCTTTTCAACCATCCCTTACTCATCCCTTCATCCCTCATTTTCACAACATTCTTCATTCCCTCTCTTGCTCTCTTCATCCACCATGCCTATCATTGCAATTTCCCTAAGTTTTTAGCCAACAAAAGCCTTGAAGAGACCATCTCTTAGCCGGCCACCTTGAGGAGGGTATTAGCAAAAGTGCTACAGAAGGAGCGGTGGAAACTACCTTCAATTAAAGTCCAGGAGACTACCGACTTGAAATATAGTTTCTTCTTCCCTTACCTGTTTTAAATGAATTATGTTTGCAATGTGTTTTGTGATCTTGGCATCAATAATGGTAGCTTAAATCTGTTTAGATAGGTTAATTGCATTAATTTAATGAGATTTGTTTGATTCATGTTTTCAATTAAATTCAAGTATGTATTTCATTCATACGTGATTGGCTGCATTAGAATTAGCTGAGCGATCCTAACCAGACGATGACTAGTGGACACAATAATTGAAAAGTGTATGCTTAATTTAGATCCTAACCCAACTAAATTGAAGGTTCATAATAACTTTAATGAGCTCTATTATCTTTCATAGTTTTTAGGTTTATATGATTAAACTGTTTCAAACCTAACCCGTCCCTATTACTTCACATAAATACTAAGAAACCCTTAGTTTAATAAGTTCAGTAAAATGTATGTTTCACTAAGTAACAAATGTTTGCATTCATTTTCAAACTTATAATTACATTTATTTCTTTAAATTAAGAGTTTTTTAATTTCATGAATAATTTATTAATTTTATTATTTTTCACATGTAATTATCTTATTGGGTTACCTAAGTAATAAATTGCATCTCATTAAAAATATTCCACATCATACTTGTTAATTCTTTTAACGGTATTTTCATCAAATCTGTTAAAAAGCTTAGTTTGAAAACAAAAACAAAGGTTGATGGCATATAAATGCTCAAAAATACAATTAGGGCCATTTTGACAAAACATGTAAAGGTTAGTGGCCAAATTGGTCACTAAGCCTTAAATTAATCTAGTTTAATCATCATCACAAAAATTATTGTTTTTTCATCACCAAATTGTCAACTTTTAATTTTACAATTAATTGATTAACATACACAGACCCAATGGAGATGATAACTCATTTACTTACTTATTAATTGAACGACTGTGTACACTTGCATAAACTGAGCGTTACAAGATTACGATAGTGAAGTTTTTTTATTAGATTGCTTATTGTAAAATAATATTAATCAAAAGATGAACATGCTAGATAATTCTCTAACTTTTATTTAATTGGCTCTATTTTATTTTAGTGTGCAAAAAAATATTATTATGATTATTATTATTTTTTACCTTGTTGATTATTTTTTTGTTCTTTTTAGTTAATTAGATAATTTTATTTTATTTTTTTACTTACCTTGTTAATTATTGGATTTAATCATGAATTTGGAATTTTATAGGTTGGTGTATGAAAAATCCAAATTGAGTTGGTTGTATGGATATTACACCACACAGCCTCAGCCTGTCACACAGTTGTGTAACCCCTATTTTACATTTTTTACTTAAGGTTTTTTGTAAAAGTTTCAAAATGGTCCCAATTCAGTTTCAAGTTAGTTTTAGGGCTTTCGTAAGCTCGATTAAGACTCAATTTTATTTTTAGTGTACATTAAACATAGACTTAACTCGTATATCTTGATTTGTTGAATATTACAATGCAAATTGAACATGAATGATTCTATTTACTGTTGTAGCAACCTGTAGCTCAAGTTTGACGATTGGGATAGGTATAAGGTATTACATTTAATGATATCAGAGCTATGATTTAGTCAATTCTAGGACAGAACGTAGCGTGTATTAAGTCTAGAAATAAATACCACAATAACTTGTATTTTTTGTGATGATTTTGATTCGATCTGACTATGTTTTTCTTATAAATTTGTGATGACGGTCGAATCTAATCGTGCCATAAATGAGGAAGTGGAAAGTAATGTTTTGGCTTCCAAATAGGGAGCAAGTTAGAGTTTACTAGTATATCAAAAAAGATTAGAAGTGAGAACCATGGTGTCTTATTCCAAATGATTAATGAGTGGTTTACTCAGTTTATGTGAGCTAATTAGTTGGCTCCACAACCTCCATCCCTTCATGTGCCACCCCGGCACCTAGTCGTCCTCAAAACTTGAACCAGGTAACTATTAACTGACCCCCTACAGATAAAATCCATAAATACGGAGATGAAGAATTCCAAGGGTTGTATAGCAATGATCTTGGAAAAGCCAAATATTGGCTAGGAAATACTTAACATGTTTTTAATGAACTAGATTTCTTACCTGAATATAGTTTAAAATGTGTTTTCATTGTTGAAAAAAGATGCATACCAGTGGTGGGTTACACTAACATCAATAGTCCTGAGAGATCGAGTGACTTGGGAATTCTTTCAGACTGGGTTCAGGAAGAAATGTATCAATAAAATGTATTTGGAGGGTAAGAAATGAGAATTTATGGACCTGAAATAGGGAAATATGTCTGTTGTTGAATATGAATGTAAATTTGTCAATTTGAGTAAATTTTACCCGGAACAATTAACTTCAAAGGATGAAATGTGTACCCGATTTGAGTAGGGTTTAAACGAGAATATCTGAGCAAAGGTGGGAGCACTTGAAATTAAAGAGTTTGTAGTGTTATCTGAGCATGCTCAGAAAATAGAAGCGATCTGGTCTAAAAAGAAATGAGCAAATGATAAAATGAAAGGTCAAGGAGTGAAGCATGTCCATTTTTTTGACTCCTTTACCTAAGAAACCGAAAGATCTCAGGATCCAGTCTTTCCTTCTACTAGGAACACAAGGAAGAGTACATTTCAACAAACTTATTCGAAGACTCAGACTACCTTAGTTGTGAGTACTAGTAGTGTTCATAATACAGACATACCTGTTTGTGATATTTGTGGTAGGAATCATTCCGGTGTTTGTAGATTCAAAAAGGGGGCTTGTTTTTTATTTGGTTCACTTGAACATTTCTTGAGAGATTGTGTGAATAAAGCTGAATCAGGTTCAAAACAGATTGCTAAACCAATGACTGTTTCTCAGAGGGGTATAGACCAAGACTTGGGAATAATTCTAGAGTTTGCCGCAGTGAGGCCCGAGATGCGGCCATCAGATCTGAAGGTCGAGCGTGTAACACCCTATACCAGGCCCGGTCGCGGAGCGAGAATATAAAGATGCCACACCACCGTCTCACTACTTGTACATTATAATTTTTACTTTATTAAAAGCTAACACTTGTCACTCATAGCATTTGCACAGGTTTCAAGACATATATACATTTATTATCATTAAATCATGCTGGACATACATCAATGTACCTTACCATGTTAAAAAAATTCAAGCATTTAGAGTACTTGGAAAAATTTCAAAGTTAAAGACATAGGTATCGATACTAACCCTAGGTTATCGATATTTTCTTTAAGTGGTATTGATACCACCTGGAAAATCGATACCAAACTTGCATTCTATTTTTTGCACAAAAATCACATTATCAAAAATTTTCGGTACCTGTTATAATGTATCGATTTATTTATCCTGAGTATCAATACTTGAGCAAGGGTATCAATACCAAATCTTTGTACTGACTTCCCAGCACGTTTCAAAGCATAGAGGCACCATTTTTAAAACTAGATTATCGATACCTCTACAGACATCATAAATACAACATACAAAAGTATTTGTCCATTCCAATTTAGTTTCTAAACATCATGCATCAAATACCTTGACACTTAATCATCCAAACGACTAAATTTAACATTTCAAAACGTCAAAAATGTGTTCGAGCAAGAAACATCATGCCATCATCAATGTTCATAAAGCAAAGCATAGTTATAACTCATAAACCTCATAAACAAAAGAAAAAACCAATAAAATGTTCAGAACTAACATGGATATAAACATATCTACCACATTACCTTATTCCCCAAAACATAAATAAATAATGAACAACTACAAAATATTAACAAGGCTTCCTTGGATCACTCCCTCGGAAATACCACATCGCCCACACTAAAGTGTCACTAATCTGCATATGTTGAAAAGAATGGGTGAGCTTCAACAAACTCATTGAATGATTAGAATAATCACTATGCAAACATGTCATCATGCATCCACAACACAACCACATATATATACAAATACAATGTTCTTATGCCTAGGGTCATATAATACTTATTCATGTATTATCTATTAGTTCATTTACATAGCATTTACATACTCATTAAAGCAAATGTCATATAACACAATCCATTAATCATGTATTACATTTCACACAATCACATATAATGATAAATTGGCTCTTGAGGTATGAAACATAAAGTGGGCACTATCACGACACATCGGATACACAGATCTCCAATCACACCAAATGACTCATAGAGTTGAACATATCCCATAAGTGAAGCATATAGCTAACACTCTCCTTATATCCTCTCACATGTCTCGCTGAATGGAACTTAGCTCACATTCCCTTATCCTTCCAACATGTCCCAGGGCCTCAACGCCTAAAATCACTATCCATATAGGTGAGTACTCACAATCCTATGGCATGCCAACTATATCCAACGGTTTCAAGATCACAAGGCCAAAATATCCAAAATTAAACACATATCACTTACTAGTTATCTGTTCACTATCACTGTATATTTGCATTTTTAGTGAAATAGTGTCACTAACATTTAACATATACATAACATGTACACATTTGCACCTTCACAACAATTATAACAACTACATATCACATGTTATAGCATCTCATCCCAATTCACATATTTACTTTTACATAAGCACATAATTCCCAAGGTAAACCTAGGTATGAGAAAGCTTACACTCAAAATATAGAGTAGGGTTTAGGCTACTACTAAATTCTCAAATAACACATATTTCGTGTCTACAAGAAACGATTCCAAACACTCACCAATATGGTTTCACTGAGAAGCTGAAAGCTCAACTAGCCTTTCCTAACTCATTGATGGTCCTAGCAAATCTGAAGCTTTAACACAATCAATTCACACAACAATACATTAAAAAATCAGCCAAGGACTCACCACAAGCAATAAAAAACATAAGCCTACACTAAGTTTTCATGTAACCTTAACATTTAACATAACAAACTTTAACATAAGCCTATACTCAAACTTTTCACCTAAAAATAATTTCGTTAATCTACTTAATCACCTACGACTAATTCTCAACCTTTAAACTACACAAAACTACTCAAGTCATTGTATTGACCTTTTTGACATTTTTATGGTTATTTTCTGAAAATTCATTAAAACTCAAGAAATATTTAACGAAACTTAAAAAAAGTTTAGAAAACTCTTAATCATGTCAAAACTAATTGAAAAACACTTTGAAACCATGTTTTTTTTCTCAAAATCCCAAAATTCAGTATTAACGATTCTATTTTCGGGTTTTAATCAATACATGCGATTTAATGACTAATAATTCAATTTTAAAGACTAATTAACATTAAAAACTAATGAGTAGTTGAATGGTTACCTTTGATGGAAGAAAAACAAACTTTTGTCAAAAACTTGAAAAACTCAATGTGAAGAAGATGATGAATTCTATGGTGTTTTTGGGTGTTTTAATGAAATTTTATGGAGATTTAAAATCGAGGTGGTGATAGAAATCAAAAGAATATGGTTTGGGAATCAAAATTTAAGAGTTCGGACTTTGGGAGAGTAAGTGATGATGATAAGAAAATCGAATGGGAGAAAGCTACTGTGAATTTGGAAAGACGGAGAAGAAAATAGGTTGTATTTTTAGAAATTGGTAAAACTGGTACATAAATGCTCACTGTTTTAAACCTATTGCAAATTAGTCCTTTTCTAAAACTAGAGGTTTCCAAAAAACGTTTTTCAAAAATTGATCTGATTTTCTAAAAACCATTATTGAAAACATTATCAATATACCATGTCATAAAATTCCGAACACTCTAAGGTTAAAATTCCTAAAATACCTCTAAAACTCCTAGGCCCTATTTTGGGGTGTTACAGACCACCCGCTAAAGCTTACGCGATTCATGCTAGAGAGGAGAGTACAACACTCGATGCTATCGCTGTTATGTTTACTCTTTCTGATGTTACTATTTATGCATTGATTAACCCTGGGTCAACATATTCTTATATATACACAACTGTTGTAATGGAAAAGAAATTACTGGTAAAGTTGACTGAATTTAATAGTAGGATGTCAAATCTGATAGGTCAGAGTGTGATAGTTAATAAAGTCTGTAGGAACTATCCCCTGGAATTTTGGAGTTATGAATTTTCTGTTGATCTGATATTATTTTTGTTTAATGAATTTGATGTTATTTTGGGTATGGATTGGCTAACAATTCATGATGTAGTTGTCAATTGCAAACAAAAATGGATTATTTTGAAATGTCTGAGTGGTGATATGGTTAGTGTTGAAGCTAACTGATCTGATTGTGTCATGAGTATCATATTGGCTTTTACTGCTTAGAATTTGATTTAGAAAGGTGCTAAAGCTTATCTGGTATATATTTTAGATACTTGGGCATCTAAATTTAAAATAGATCTAGTTCCAATAGAGCATGATTTTGTTGTTGTTTTTCCAGAAGAATTACTTGGATTACTGTCAGAAAGGGAGGTCGAGTTTGTGATTGATCTTGTACCGAGGTCTGCTCCGATATCTATTGTGCTGTACAGAATGGTACCTACAAATCTTAATGAATTGAAAACATAATTACAAGAATTAATAGATCGGGGATTCATTAGATCGAGTATGTCACCATGGGGTGCTCCAGTATTATTCGTGAAAAAGAAAGATGACACTTTGAGATTATGTATGGATTATAGGCTGTTGAATAAGGTGACTATAAAGAATAAACATTCGTTACCTTAAATTGACGACTGTTTGATCAGTTTAAAGGAGTGACTATATTTTTGAAAAGTTATCTGCGACTGAGTTATTATCAGTTGCGAGCCAAAGAACCGGATGTTCCTAAAACAACATACAAAACTCGCTATGGACACTATGAACTTCTTGTTATGTCATCCGGTTTGACGGATGCCCTTCCTGCATTAATGGATATGATGAATAGAGTATTTCAACCACATTTAGATCAATTCGTAGTTATGTTTATTGATGCCATTTTGATTTAGTGGAGAAATAAAACCGAGAATGATCAACATTTGAAAGTAGTGTTTCAAACATTGCATGAAAAGCAACTATATGTTAAATTCAGTAAATGTGAGTTCTGGTTACTCGAAATTGGATTTTTGGGGTATGTGCTTTCAGCGGATGGTATTTGGGTTGATCCAAACAAATTTTTTGCTATTATGAATTTGAAACCTCCATGTACATAAGTAAGTAGTTTTCTGAAGTTGTTAGGTTATTACCGATGTTTTGTGAAAGGCTTTTTGATAATTGCTTTGCCATTAACGAAACTACTACAGAAAGATGTTCGATTTTCCTAGATTGAAAAGTGTCAATAGAGTTTTAACCAGTTGAAAAAGATAATGGTCGAAGCTCCGGTGTTGACTAAGCTTGAATCTGGAAAAGAATTTATAGTTACAGTGATGCCTCGTTAAACAGAATGTGTTGTGCACTTATGCAGGATGGCAAAGTGATAGCTTATGCCTCTCATCAGTTGAAATCACGTGAAAGACATTATTCGACGCATGATCTTGAATTAGCTGTAGTTGTGTTTGCTTTAAAGATTTGGTGGCACTACCAATACAATGAAAAATGCCATATTACCACTGATCATAAAAGCTTGAATTACTTAATGACTCAGAAAAAATTGATTTTGGGACATCATAGGTCGCTTGAATTTTTGAAAGACTACAATTTGATTATTGATTATCTTCCTCGCAAAGTGAATGTTGTTGCAGATGCCTTGAGCCAGAAGTCTTTATTTTCCCTGAAAGCATTGAATACTTGATTAGTTTTGGAACACGATGGTTCTATTTTTGTTGAACTAAAAGTTAGAATGACTTTTCTTCAGCAAATTTGTGAGTTACAGAAAGATGATCTCAAGTTGAAATTGAAGCTAGAATCAATTGAAAATGGTCAGATTACTGAGTTTATATCAGTATACCATCAATAAAGAATAATAATGAATTTGTCAAAATATGAATTAAAATAAATTCAATTCACCAGATCCTCAAATGCCGCAGGGGTATTATTTTATCCAAAAGACATAGTATTTGTAGCAGGTTCTGACCGCTTTTTTGATACATCTACATCTGTAACTCACAACCAAAAATAACCAAATTGGTATTCTATCTTCAAGAATATTGTAGCACTTTTCAACTGATCAAGTAGGTCCTCATGACGAAGTAGCGAGTGTTTATTCTCTATCGTGAATTTATTCTACTGCCGATAGTCTATGTACAATTTGATCGACCCATCTTCCTTTTTCAAAAAAGAGCACAAGCATGTTCCAAAGTGATACACTCAGTCGAATAGAACCTCTGTCGACTAATTCTTGTAACTAAACTTTTAATTCTTTCAATTCTGTTGAAGACATTCTGTACAAAACATTTGGGATTAGAGCAGTCTCTGGCAGTAAACCCATCAATTCTACAAGAAGAACATATGTTACTTGCAAACTGTTGATCACTGATCAACCTCCATTTCAGATGCTCTAAAATCCAAGATATAAATTAAAACATATCACAACCCCTTTCGTATACATTTCTATGCAAATATTGCTGAAATTACACTCGAACCACCATCAGACTTGTCAGATTTAATGTAAATTAGTTCATGACTCTAACATCTCGAATCAATTAGTTTCTGTCGAGAATTCACTACTACATCATGAACAATATATCGATCTATTCTCAATATAACATCAAATTCAATAAATGACAATAACATCAATTCAATAGGGAAAATTATAGCCCTAAATTTTAAATGAACAATGTTGACAAGCCAAATCAACTATAACTTTGTGATCTAAAGCATTTATTACTTAGCCATAGGTTCAGTCGACTCAACTAAAAAACTTTTTCTGTTACTAACATTGTGCATTTATGAATAATTGTGTTATTCCACTGTCAATTAATGCATACTCAATAACATTAGAGATAGAAAAGGTACTAGCAATATCATCAAGAACTAAAACTTCCTTGCGTACTCGGATCACATAAGCTTTAGCGAAAGTACGAGCTTCAGATCAAACAACTATGTCATTTATTCCACTTCTACTAACTCTAGTCGTGCTTCAAATCCCTCGTCATTTGTCTCTTGTAAAAGTAACACCAGGTCTTACCTTCTGGTCTCTATTTAACACAGTTTGATTCAACAATCTTTCGTAAAATAATAGGGGAATCCACAAATACAGTAGAATCTGACTTTTAAACTACACACTCCAGAGTGATTTCAGCCACAATGGTTGCATTTAGGTATTTTTATATTTTGAACACAACAATACTTGCTACTGAAGGGCATCGATGATCTCATATTATTTTGTTTCATTCTATCTCTGTCATAAAACCCTGACGGCCCTAAAAATGACTAACCGGTTCTTTCATTTTTCATTGGCGGAAAATTAAAATATATCCTGGATACATTTTGTTTATTGTAGTCTCAAACTCATGTCTCACTCTATTTCTTTTGGTATCACATTTCTTCCTTTTTTTGAGCTCGATCAAATAAATATTACGAACTCACTTGCATTGTGAAACATTTTAATCTTATTATTCAATCCATCTTTGAAAACAAACACCAAATTTCTTTTCAATCAATACCATCTTAAAAACATGTTTACTAAGCTGAACTACTCTCACCTGAAATCCGCAACTGCTCTGTTTCACAGCTTCAATTCAAAAACTTCCTTGTTCTTCTTGTCTAAATATTGTTTGCTAACATTATTCTTTAGTAAATCAATTCTGGGGAAATCCCAGTTATTTCGTCTGGTCATTACCATAGTAGTTAAAGTCGATTACCAATGAATGGCATCTTCTTTTAACTCTTTCATTGTACATCTTAGATAATCTTTGGAAAAATATAACTATTCATCTAGAACTCTCTGTGTTTGTTATCTAGTATTAGGCTCTAGCTGAATCACTATTCAGTTTACCTCTACACTCTTCAACTCCTCACTTTCAGATTTAATCCATAAGAATTTTGTGAATATTTTGTCATACAATATTTTGAGGACAAAGAGGGTGGGGGTCATAGAGCCACAAAATTGATTCACACACATATTAAACATATAATTTATTATTATTAAGAATACAGTGGAACTTTTCTTTATATTTATTGAATTTTAGTACATTTAAAGCAGCCCTTTAATCGAAGGCATGAGTATTGCATTTGGCTTTATTGAAATTAGCTCGATTGGACTACATCTCTTATCTATAAAAGGAACAGAATTGCATTAATTCAGGAGACACCACACATTCTACGTTCAGCCTGAGAACCAACTAAACCATAGCTTTGATACCACTAAATGTAACACCCCTAACCCTTTTCCATTGCTAGATTAAGGTTACAGAGCATTACAGTATTAATCAGAAGCTTTAATTTTAAAACAGAACAAATAATCCAACTTAAGAATTATTTCCAATAACTCATTACTATCATAGCATTCATACACATTTGGACCTTAATTCGAACTTACGAGGCCCTAAAAATAGTTAGGCAACAATCCGAGACTAATTAAATCATATTTAAAAATTTTGGAAAAAAGTTGAAAATTTTGAAAATAGGGATCACACGGCCGTGTGGCCAGGCCGTGTGAGAATTCGAAATAGGGCCACATGGCCGTGCCACAGATCGTGTGCCAGACCATGTGTATATTTGAAGTTAGATCATACGACCACGTCGCCAGGCCGTGTAACTATCTGAGCCCGAGTGGTTCATCCTGCACCTAAAATTAAAATGACACACGGGCATGTGGGTGGTTGTGTGTAGCACACGGTCATGTGACAGCTCGTATCTCAGGCCATGTGCAACGTAAAGTAATCCTAAAAATAGATATTTTAAATGCCATTACTTATCCGCAAAGCCATAACATTTATAGCTACTTACACATGCTTAAATTACATTCAAAATCACCTAAAACATGTCAAGAATCATTCAACCTATACCTAGCCAATGTGCCTACATTAGATATCACAACCCATTTACCTAAAACACATCAATTTCAACATCATAAGTCCATGACCAAAACATACATCACACACACATCATATAATCACTTCATTCTCAAATTATACCTAGCCTATTTCACATCATTAAAAGTACATTCAAATCACTAACAACATGCTAAACATACATCCATATCGTGTCTAAAAAATATGCCATTTAAAGGTACCACATTTCACACGCCAAACTTAGTCCCATTCAACATCTCAAAGTTCTAACTTGAACTTATGTCAACCATGCCAAAATAACCATTCCAAAATATGCCTTCATACCATACCATATAATATCTACTATCTTTATAGTATGCATAAGGGTTCATCCACTAATATTTGCACCTCATTTACATGCCATCATCTAACATCATTAACCACAACTAGCTTGGCAGAACTCAAAACAAGTCAAATCCCTTGAATAACCTTTTAATGCTATCATATGCCATTTATAACCATAAACCAAAACAACCAAAACTACTAATATGAAAAATGGATTGTGTGACGATACTCCAACAAGATTTCAACTGATCAAGCTTTCCAATGGTCTACAAAATAGAGAAAATAAATACGTAAGTAATTAGTTGCTTATTAAGTTCGTATAAAGGAAACTTAAACTTACCGAACATATTAATTAAGCAAACAAATATACTTTCATCATGTCATATGCCAAACTTCCTTTCTTATACACATCACTTTGTAAGGTTAGAAAGTATAACATTACATGTAAGTTCCAAGTAAATCATAGCATATACATAATAAGCATTTAGGCTTAGATATCATCCATCATAGATATATCCCTTGCAGTTTCTTCTCATTTGAATCCTCATAGTCAGTAGATAATAAGTAAACATAACATCTATGAACATAACATATATTCAGAAATGAATTCCATTCATATTTCATCCATCACATGATAAATTCTCATCCTTTTCATTTTATATATGCATATCTTTCTTTTCATTTCATATGAACATTAGTAACATTAAGTTTAATACCTTCCTTTCCATTTAGCTTTACTTACCCATTGAACCATATAGAATTACATCGTATACTTGTAATAACATTTTCAATACAATTTGCCTGATACAATACACCGGCACGAAGCCTGCTAGGCTCAAGGCTTGATACAATACACCGGCACGAAGCCTTCTAGGCACAAAACCTGATACAATACACTAGCACGAAGCCGGCTAGGCAAAAACCCTGATCCAAGACACCGGTACGAAGCCGACTGGGCTCAAAACCTGCTAGGCTCAAAGCTTGTTGGGCTCAAGACCTGATACAATATCTCTAGTATAACTCAATTGCATTAATAATTTCCATCAACCAAAATTAAATAATTACAAACACCTTAACTAATAGAGTAAAACATATATCAATGAATTTAATATAGCAATATATATCAGAGTTGAGAACTAATCTAAAACTTTAGCTTATCCTCGATTTAATTCCAATTAATTCGTTTCTTTATCTAAATAATAATTTTCATTCAATTATACCATCCAAATAGCTTAAAATAATTAATTTAGCTTATAATCCTTAACAACAAAAATTTACAAAATTACCCTTAAAGTTTACTTTTTATGCAATTTAGTCCCTAAAACTGAAACTTGCAATTTAACCATTTTTAATTAAAATTTGTGCTAGGAAATTTTTACCCAATCTTATAACAACCCATATTTATCATTACTTCACAATATTTTCCTTAAATTTACCATTTTCACAAATAAGTCCATAAACCTTAACATCATTAAAAATTACTTAACAAAATATATCTATTTAACAACCAAGCTTAATAATCTTCCATAAAACTTCAAAAACATATCAAACTCATCCTTGGCATAATCTATAACAATTAACATTTATACAATTTGACCCCCGGGTTAGTTAGATTAAGCTAATACGAGCTAAAAAACATAAAAAAATTAAAAACGGTATCAAAATCACTCACTATGCATAAAGAATCAAGCTTGGCCAAATGATTTCTACCCTAAAATGGTGGATTCGGTGGCTAAGTCCAATAATGAGGAAGATGAAGTTTCGTTTATTTTGTTTATATTAATTTAATACTTAATTTTCTACTATCATTGTATATGGTAAAATTACCTACTAAGTCCTTTAATTTAAAATTTTATAGCCATTTGATATTTTTAACTTATAGAATTCAACTTTTGCCTCCTTTACAATTTAGTCTCTTTTTTTACCTAATTAGCTATTTTAACGTTAAATTTTCTTAACCAAATTTTAATATGACCCTAATAACACTTCATAAATATTTAATAAAATATTTACGGGTCTGGTTTATAAAAAGAAAGTCTTGACACCTCATTTTCTAAAACTACTTGACTTTAAAGACATACCACTTGAACTTAACTATTAATTCAAATAACATAAATTATAATATCAAATTTTTATAATACTTTATTTAAACTACTTGACTCACTTGTCAGATTTGTGGCCCCAAAATGACTAAAAAATAGGTTGTTACAACCTACCTTCCTTGGTGGGCTTCCATGGTTGAACCAGTCCTTAGCAGACTCTCTCTCCCCATACCATAGTATTGAAGAACTCTTTGACATTTTCATATTATGTTGACTTATAGTTAACCTCGCCACTCTAGTGAACTCATTCCCGTTCCATCCCATTGGTAACAGTGGTGGGATTACTTCTAATAATCCTCTTTATGCACAGGACTAACCTGGGACCTCACCTATCCCATATGATTAATAGCTAACTTATCATTTTGGCAGGTCATTGCTCATCAACCTATACGAGTCTTCCTCCCTTCTTATGTAAGCTTTTCCTTTGGAGCTAACTTCATGGCATTTTTCTGAAAAAACTATCCTCCTATAGTAGTAGTCTTGACAGACATACTGTCTCTAGACAAAATCCTTATCCTGAGAGTGGAAATTCCCATGCCCCTCACTAGATTTTCTTCTCACATACAACTTCATTTAGCTACCTCTGGTGGCTTTTCATGATGGATCCTTGCTTGCAATCCTCAGATAATTTCCCTTCTTACATCTTCCTAATTATGCCAGCTCTCGCACTGCCTATCTTCCTTTAATTCTTGTTGCATCTTCGCTTATGCCCGATCGAATTTCACAACTATCCTTACCATTTTCATCATTTTTGGTGGATTCTTGTCGCGTGTGAATATAATATGAAAATGTTCAAGTGTACATGTCGAATCAAGTAATAAATTAGTAAGTAAGATCGTCTCCTCAGGGATTAAATAGGATTAATTCGGTTAAGCTATTACTATAAACTGTATGAATTAGGCTGTGGCAAAACAGAATAACAATCTGTAGAGGAATAATCACGTATGCAATATTAAAATCGAATAACTAACTTAAAATATTGTGGCAAAGATATAGAGATTACTAAGATTCTTTCCTTATAACATAATAATGTCATGGTAAAATCTTAACCAATCTATTAGTCAAATTAAATCTAAGGTAGTTAGCTTCTTTCGAGAGTCAAACTTCAAGCTACCTACCTAAGGCTTTGCATGTCTACAAGCCATAAGAAGGATACCCAGCACTATTTATTCCTTTCTTTGTTCAAAGCGCAGCTCTATGTCTACAGTGCTACGAATATTCTGTCGAATACTTGCTGGTATCATTCGATCACAATCCAGCTCATCTAACCTTTTCAAAATTAATCAAGTTTATGGACATACCATACATTCATCTATGTCTAGAGACTACATGAAAACATTTTAAAATAACGTAAATCAAATGAAAAAGTAAATCTAATTAGGATAATGCCTTGGTCATTAAAGGAACTAATGATTCATCCAGTAATCTCAACTCGGTGAGATTAGCTCATGAGTTGGAAATTAAAATCAAAATAAAAGTATCATTCAACAAAATATTTCCACAGTTAAAATTCACCGAACTCAATTAAGATAATGAAGGAAGAACTTTAGGAAGCTTTAGCCAATCTAGCCTTCAACTCTAGTGCTGCAATATCTTGTGAAGCCTAGGTTTGAATGCTTCTCCGTATTCCATGTGTTGCTACTTTGTTCCTTAGCTACTACCTTCTTTCCTTGCGTCTCTAGATCTCCAACGAGAAATTGTGTGAGAGGAAAAATCGCCTCCTTCCTCTCTTTCTCTTTGTTCTTTTTATAGGGTAGGTCACCCTTTCAGCACACACTCTTTTCTCCCTCTTGTTTAGGTGGATATTTCTTGTACAAGTACAATTGGCTGAGAGTGGCACGGATTGGCAATTGAGTCAGCATCTTCCTAGAATTGCCTTGGCATTTGTGTTGGCAATATATCCAACCTTTTTTCATGACAAAACTTCACTCATTCACTTCTTTTCCTCTTTTCTGCACCTGCTATAAACAACACGCAATTCATTTCCTTCCACAAGTAAAAGTAATATATAGTGACATTGAAAGCACAATCCAAGCTTTATGATGCAATGTTATAAAAATACTAATACAATTTCCTAAAATACAAATAAATTTACTCAAGTAAGAAAAATTTACCAAGTCTAAAAGCCTGAAATATAACTCTTTTCAAGGGTTATCACACCCCAAACCTAAGTTATTACTTTTCCTTAAGCAAAATATACATGAATGCAAGCATGAATGAATGAATAAATTGCCACAAAAATATAATTACCTTTTGTAATGTCAAACTATGTAGAGTATATTTTATACTTCAGTTCTCAGCAATCTTCTGTTTCCAAAATTTTGCTCAAGTTTCATAAGCTTGTTTAGCAAAATAAAAAAAGTGCAGAAAATGTTGCCCTAAATATAAAATTTTTTAATTACTCATGCAATTTCAACTATTGCAAGCACCTCCTGATGTACTTAGTGTATATGTTATCTACGCTCAGTTTCCTTTTAATAATCTGGCCTTGCATAACTCATTTACAAGTATTTTTACTAGGGTATTCATCTTATCACATTATTTTCTTTAGTTGAAAATCTGAGTTGAGTATACATTAAATTGTCAGGTATTCCATCATGTCGCAATTTGAATGCTCACTCATAAAGTTAAGGCTTTTAACTTAAAAGATGGATGGAGTAAACAACTACCCCCTTAGCTACTCAGCCTAGCACTATAGTGGAGTGTCCTTAAACTGCTTCTTTTTTTTGAATCACTCTTACTTAAACTTACTTTTCTAATCAACAACACAATGGAGCAAACAAAGTGATGCTGACTTACTAGGAAATTCTAAGCATTGGAGTATTTGATGACAAATTATTTTTTGAATTTTTTTACACATTGCCACTTTATTCATTCTTGAGTATTGCCATTTAACTAAATTTCGCTTCAAGAATTTCTAAGTCTATTAAAAGAAACCTAGTATAGAATAATTGTAATTGAAATTAGTGCATTCTACTTTTAGGGGTCAACTTTCAAGCAACTATCCTAAGCTAAACTTACCTAATTCGCTGTCACAATTTTCAAGGAAAGTCAAAAAATTAAATTCCTCATTAAACATCATAGGAAAAAATAAACTCATCATAGTCTAAAATTTTTTTGCCATTTATGTGTCATGGGAAAATGAGTGTCAAAGACAAAATGAACAACTATTCAAATGCAACCTATATGCACAACACACCCCCAAACATAAGGGACGCATTATCCTCAATGCATGAATAGACAAAAATTATGAATGAATAAACATATATATGGATAGAAAATGATAAGACAAAAATGATGAATGCATGCTAAAATGAAATAAAAATAAATAAATAAAAAATGAATGAAGCTTGGAGTGAAATTATTGTTCCTTTAATATTGACGAGTAGATTTTCACGCAGCATGCTTGTAGAGCACTGCTTCCTTTTTAACATATTGATGGGCACATCATCTTCCTCATGGTCAGTCTCAATGATGACAAACTCTATTTTCTCTGGTTCTTCCTTCAATGCTTTGGGTGCATTCTCTTCATTGACAGGATTCATCTCAACGAGCTCTACATCATCGACCCCTTCCCCTCCTTCATTTTATTAAACAAAGGAGATGAGATAACTAAGATAAGTTTAAATCGAAAAAATGAAATAAAAATAAAAAGAAATTTCAAGATGTTGAGTTAAACATCTCGAAGACCAATGCACTGTTTGTCTCGCTCTACATGAGCACCCAGTAGTGCTCCAAGCATTGTCCATGAACTTTAAATGTGTCCCCTATTTTCATGTCCGTAACATCAACAGCTCCACGTGGATATACATGAGCTACCAAGTATTGTTCATAAAAACTGAAAGGTCTATTTTGCTCCAGTAAAGTGCACAAGGGTCTTCGCTGAAAATCTTCACCACTATCAGAATTGCTGTGGTAAAATCTCGTGAACTTTTCCTCAACTTCTACACATATCAAGTTAATGGCACAACATTCTTCATTCTCATTGGCACATTTCAACGTATTAAATACATTGAATGTGTCCTGTTGAGCATTCATCCTCATGGTCAGTTCACTTTTCTACACATCAATTAAAGTTCTACCTGTAGCAAGAATAGGTCTTCCAAGAATAGTTGGCACATTTATTTCAGCTTCACAATCTAAAATAAGGAAATATGTCAAAAAACAAACTTATCTACGCTTATCAGTAGGTCTTCAATTTTATCTTTTGGATATGCGTAAGATCGATCAACCAGTTGCAATGTAACCGTAATTGGTCTTACCTTTCCAATTTCCAACTTCTTAAAAATCACATAATATCTTACCAACATAATGATTTCCAATTGAATATGGAATAGTGAAACTCATTGGGTCCTTCAACTTTAGTGGTAACTTATTCATCAACATTGATGTGCACCATTCAATGAGAGCAACAGTCTCAAATTCTCCCAATTTGTGCTTCTTTGATAGTATATCTTTCATAGATTTCGCATAATTGAGCATCTACTCCAAAGCTTCTACTAGTGGTATGTTGATGTGGAGTTGCTTCAAGACTTCCAAAAATCTTTTGAACTAAAAATCCTATTTAGAATTATGGAATCACTGAGGAAAAGGTAGATATGGTCGTCCTTCAGGTTGCTGATATTGTTTTGCTATAGCATTTTTTTGGCAACTCGATCTAATTTGCTACAAAAATCTTTTGCTTAACCTTTTCAGCTGTAGTGTAATTTTCAGATGGCTTTAGGATCTTCATATGGTTTTTATTCAAGTTATCGTCTCCTGCCATGGCATCTTGAGCAAAATCATTCAATTGAGTTCCACATTTAAGAGTTATCACTTTACAATGCTCTTTTCATTATGATCTCAAATTCTCAGTATCACTTAGCAAAGCTCCTTGTGGCCTCGAAAATTCAGAGTGTAACATCCTAAAAATCAGAGGTTAGTAGAATCGAGTTTGTGAATCGAGAAAGAGTGGTCATGCCTTAATTGTTGAGATTATCTAAGCATTTTTAGGAAATAAATGAGGTATTGGTTTGTTGAATAAGTGTTAGTGAAACTTTCTTTGAAACCCAAGTTCAAATCCCTTCTCTCTTACAATTTTTATTATTTTGCAAATTTTGCCTTAAATCCTAGTATGTGGCATGCCTTGTTTTTAAAATAAATATTGCAAAATCATTTCAAGAATGAGGAAAAATCCTAATGGTTTAAAGAAATATGAGAAACCTTGGAAATTAAATAAGGTCCCAAGTTCTAATCCTTTCCCTTGTGAAATAATTAAATTTTGTAAAATCCCTTATTTTTTTAATGTGTGTGCCATCGATACCATCGAACCTTAAATATAAATAATTTTTTTTTTATTTTTCAGCCTTTAATTCAATTTTCCCTACCCTAGCCGTTCACCTTCTTCCTCTCCTCTTTTCTCTTCAATTTTCTTTCTTTTTTCACATTGTTGTCGTCGCCTACACCTCCCATTTTACCATATCTTTCTTCTTCTTTTCGCATCAAGATTGTGCACAATCTTCGTTACTCTATTGAGGAAATTTATTCTCATCTAAATCAGCCCCAAATCTGAAATCTTGAACTCCATAAACGATCCCAAACATTGCCACAAAAGTGTCATTGCCATTTCTCTCAACTAGCTTGGGTAAGATCTCTTTTCTCTTTAATTTTTCATTAATCTTGTCAATTAAAAACCAAAATTTCTAGGTCTCAAATTTGAGGGATTTTAAATTATTTCAAAGGTAGTTTTTTAATATTTTAATGAGATCTCAAATCATTTTAAAATTCAGCCCCAATTTTGGCCACCATGGTTGGGGTGCGTGTGCCCATGTAAAAGAAAGGGGGTTGTTTTGTTTAATGGGTCTTGCCAATATTTTTCCAGCATTGTGCTCTTGAACTCTCCTAATCATCCTTTAATCACATTTTAATTAGAGAGAGAAGTTCTTGATCAGTTAGCCAATCAGATCGCATAAATCGTGAAGCGTAAGTGCAATTAATGAGAACTAGTTTTTATTTCGACATAGTTGTTGGGTAAAGGTTATGAATTTATTAAATGAAGGAATTTAATCATTAATTAGCTACTGATTTTCCAGTATATTATTGAATTAAGAGCTGAGGTAAACACCCCAAATCATCCGCAAAGGTGAAAAACGATTGTACGCACAATTTGCATCAGCGTAAGGAATCTAACTAGTTTGGATTCATAAAATAGTTATAATTTCAATCATTGGTTTGAACTCAGAAGTGGGTGTTTGAGGGCTAGTTTAATGATAAATTTATTGTATTTATACTAAATTTTATTTTAGGTTCGTTTAAGGAATTATTAAGGAAAATTAGAAGATTCGCTAGTGTGCTGTGAGGAAGCGAAAAATAAGGTGTGGGTCCTAAACTCATAAAATTGTTTGAAAATGTTAAATACCATGTTATATTTAATAAATTAGCTTTCTGATTGGATTGGATTAATAGTCAAATTATTGATTTTGTGAGTGGCCAAACCAGGTATGTTTCAAGCCGTAAAAGATTGACATGTTGACAAAATTGCTAGTTTGATAGTATGAATGTTTGATTGAGTTTGTAATTGCATATTTGAGTTATGACATATGAGAATGTTCGACTGAATGATATAATCTGTTGAGATAATAAGCTTATGTATGATTTAAACGCATGAGATATTTGTTATATTGTGTACTGAAAATTGTGCTATTTATGCACAATGAAAATTCATAAAGTATGTGAAATTGAATGATATTGATTGATACCAACACAATGGTAATTGCGTGGATGTGAAAAGTATGTGATTCTTGAGGACATGCTGAGGATGTCAAATGGATGTGAAAAGTATTGAGATATGATTATGTATGAGATTATGTGACATATTGCATATGCATTGCGTGGGGATTTTGTGGTTGACGGAGGAGTTTTGGGGAGTATCGGTGGCATAATAAGTTCGCATTATTCGTAGTCAGTGCACTGCACCTAGAGTAACAAGGGGAATTGTGATTTATCGCATTCAGCTTGTCTCCATTTTTACTGGCAGAATTTTTTACATATTGTTATAGGTGGTTTTAACCACAACTGGCTTAAGCCCATAATGTTTTGGAGTTCAAATGATGGGTTCTAGGGAACTTGTGGTGTGTAGTGGATGGTACGAGTAGGAACCTTTTTGCATTGCATCATGCTCACAACATATTCGAATGTTATTGATTTATGATATGTGTTGTATTGTATTGTAATGAATTGTATCGAAATTAATGATTCTTGCTCAAATGAATCATGTCCCATCCTCATACACCATTTGGCACCAATTTGATAATGGCTATCTAATGATACAAAATTCCTATGATGGTTCGGTGTTCTTTTGATAAAGCTAATATGTTTCACTGTATTTGATATTTATGTTTGTTTAAATAATTGTTCGACTCGCACTAAGCTTTTCATAAGCTCACCCCCAATAGTGTTTAACATTTCAGGTAAACCTCGACATTAGGATTAGACTCATCATTTAGAGAATCACCTTAGACCTTGGATTATTTTTTAATAAGTATTAATTAGTCCCGATTAGTTTTGTTTTGTAATTTTTAATGACTTCTAGTCTGTGGCTTGGTAACTTTTCTTCTAGGATTTTTGCATGCATGGATTACTCAAGCATAACAACTGGATAATTCATTACATCGAGCTTAAATAAAATTAATATCGTTCCCCTAGCTTCTACTGCTTTGCAAAGGAACCATTTTTGAAAAAAAAATCGATAAGGCGACTAAGTTTCCAAAATAACTTGAAAAATGGTTTTTTAGCTGTATTAGTTTAACATTGAGTTTTTTTTTTAAACAAGAGCGACAAGCAAATGATTTTTCTAAAACAACACTATCAACAATAAAAATAAATCCTTAGTATACACAACTTAATGAATGAATGCTTATAAGGTAATTCAAAGTACAACAATGGTTTTCTTTAAAATGAGTTTATTTAAGGTCTTCAAAAGTAACGTAATTTAGCTTACCATTTTGGTGGCTATTGTAGCCTTTTCAATCTAGCCAAAATGTCTAGGTCGGGTTTGAGAGGTTACATTTAGTGGTATCAGAGTCTTGGTTCAAAATCTCAGACTGAGTTTTTAAACCTACTTAAGTAAGTCTGCATGCATGCATACATACATGAAAAAGGGGAAATTTGGGAAAAGTAAGCCACAGAGAATTTTGAAAATGATATTCTATAAAGAAAATCAGGTCTGAGACTCTGATGTCGATTGCCATAGAAAAGATACTATTAAGTGTTGCCATAGAAAATATACTGTTAAGTTATAGGTAAACATTTGAGGTGTATTACTGCAAACATAGAACTGAAATAGTTAGCACTTAATTTTTTCTTTGAAACTGTAAGATAGGAAACTAAAAGTTGATTGAAGTTAGCTAGTGATTTCTTTTTCTGCAATTGTAGATCAAATTCAAGATCGTAGGATACATAATGAATAAACATAGAATGAGGGGCAATGGGGCTCACCGTCGATCTACCCAATTTGAGTCATTTGCTTCTCAAAGAATTGTGCCTAACCCTGAGACAAATGACATCGTGATTGCACCTATTTCTAAAGGAGAAAACCAGGAGGTTGGGGATGATGTAGTTTCCCAAGCGATGTTGGGATTCAGAGAAAATGTTTTCAAGATTATGGTTGAGAAGACTAAAATAGAGAAAAATACTAAAAGCTTGGAGTGCAAAAGAAAAGAAAAGAATAAAGTTTAAAAAAGGAAAATAAAGTCTGCTTTCGCTGGTCCAAATTTATGACTTTTAAAATGGGATAGAGGAGCCAGACCTTAACGAAATGTTGTACTAGTTTTTATTTGGGAAACTATTACATTAGCTAAGTTTATGAATTGTAGATATTGTAGTAACTGTAATCCAGTAGAGTTTCTATTAAAATTGGGAATTGTGGTAGAGGAATTTATTAGTAACATTTTTGTAATTAGATATGCCAAATATATGTCGGGAATTTAAAGAGACACATTGTCTGGAATTGTGTTGCAACCAGAGTTGCATAGCGAAAGCTTGGTAGCCCTGTTTGAAGGAAAAGGGGTAACAGATTTTGTGACTAAGAAATTTCGAGGACGAAATTTCTTTGAGGAGAGAATTGTAACACCCCAAAAATTGGGGGTTAGTAGAATTGGGTTTGTGAATTGAGAGAGAGTGGTCATGTTTAATTTTTGAGATTATCTACGCATTTTTAGGCAATAAATGAGGTATTGGTTTGTTGGATAAGTGTTAGTGAAACATTCCTTGAAACCCAAGTTCAAATCCATTCTCTCTCACCATTTTTATTATTTTGCAAATTTTGCCTGAAACCCTAGTATGTGACATTCCTTATTTTTAAAATAAATATTACAAAATTAATTCAAGAATGAGGAAAAAGCCTAATGGTTAAAAGAAATATTAGAAAGCATGGAAATTAAATGAGGTCCCAAGTTTGAATCATTTCCCTTGCAAAATAATTAAATTTTGCAAAATCCCTTGTATTTTTTAATGTGTGTGTCATCCATACCCTTGAACCCTAAGTATAAATAAAAATTTTATTTTATTTTTCACCCTTTCCGTCTCCTTTTGTCTCCTCAATTTTCTTTCTTTCTCCAATTGTTGTCGCCATCTACACCTCCAATTTTACAATCTCCTTTACTCTATTGCTGACATTTATCTTTATCTAAATCAGCCCAAAATCTAAAATCTTGAACCCCAAGAGCAATCCCAAACATTGCCACGAAAGTGTCATTGCCGTTTCTTTCAACTAGGTTGGGTAACATCTCTTTTCTCTTCAATTTTTTATTAATCTGGTCAATTAAAAACCAAAATTTCCAGATCTGGAATTTGAGGTATTTTAAATGATTTCAAATTTATTTTTTTAGATTTTAATGAGATCTCAAATCATTTTAAAATTCAACCCCAATTTTGACCAGCATGGGTGGTGGTGTATGCGCTTATGTTCAAGAAAGGGGGTTGTTTCGTTTCTTGGGTCTTGCCAATATTTTTCCAGAATTAAATTGTATTCTTGAACCCTCCTAGTCAGGATTTAATCACATTCTCATTAGGGAGAGACGTTCTTGATCAATTCGCCTATCGGATCCCACAAATTGTGAAACATAAGTGCAATTAAGGATAACTAGTTTTTATTTCAACATAGTTGTTGGGTAAAGGCTATGAATTTATTACATGAAGGAATATAATAATTAATTAGCTACTGCCTTTCCAATATATTATTGAATTAGGTGCTGACCCAAACGCCCCAAATCATCCGTAAAGGCGAAGAACTATTGTACGTACGGTTCGCATCGATACAGTGTGCGAAATCTAACTAATTTGGATTCATAAAATAGTTATAATTTTAATGATTGGTTTGCACTTATAAGTGGGTGTTTGGGGGATATTTTAATGGTAAATTTATTGAATTTATACTGAATTTTGGTTTAGATTCATTTAAGGAATTATTAAGGAAAATTAGAAGATTCGCTAGTGTACTGCGAGGAAGCTAAAAATAAGGTGTGGGTCCTAAACTCATAAAATTGTTTGAAAATGTTAAATGTCATGTTATATTTAATAAATTAGCTTTTTTATTGGATTGGCTTAATAGCCAACTTATTGATTTTTTAAGTGGTCGAACCAGGTGTGTTTCGAGCCTTAAAAGATTTACATGTTGGCAAAATTGCTAGTCTAACAGTATGAATTTTTGATTGAGTTTGTAATTGTATATTTGAGTTATGAGAAATAAGAACATTTGACTGAATGATATAAACTGTTGAGATATTAAGCTTATGTACAATTTAAAAGCTATTTTTGCACAATGAAAATCCGTAAAGTATGTGATTATTGAGGACATGCTGACCATGTCAAATGAATGTGAAAAGTATTAAGATATGATTATGTATGACATTGTGTGACATATTACATATACATTAGAGTGGGTTGGGGTTTTTTGGTTGACGTAGGAGTTCTGTGGAGTATCGATGGCATATTAAGTTCGCATTATTTGTAGTCAGTGCAATGCACCTGGAGTACCGAGGGGAATGGAGATTTATCGGATTTTTTCTGGCAACTTGTGTGCATTTTTACAGTATAATTTTTTTCATATTTTTATCGATGGTTTTAACCACAACGGGCTAAATCCCATAATGTTTTAGAGTTCGGATGACGGGTTCTAGGGAATATGTGGTGTGTAGCGGATTGTATGGGTAAGAACCTTATTGTTTTGCATCATGCTCATGACATATTTGAATGTTATTGATTGGTGATATGTGTTGTATTGAATGGTATCAAAACTAATAATTGTTACTCAAATGAATGATGTCTCATGCTCATACACCGTTTTTCATCATTTTGATAATAGCTATGTAATGATATGAAATTCCTTTGATGGTTTGATGTTCTTCTGATAAAGCTAAAATGTTTCACTGTATTTGATATTTATGTTTTTTAAATAATTTTTTTGACTCACACGGAGCTTTTTATAAGCTCACCCCCAATAGTGTTTAACTTTTCACGTAAACCTCAAAATTGAGACCAAACTCGACATTCGGAGAATCACCTTGGACCTCAGATTATTTTTTAATAAGTATTAATCATTATCTATTGGTTTTGGTTTGTAATTTTTAATGACTTCTGGTTTGTGGCTGGGTAAATTTTCTTTCAAGATTTTTGCATGCATGGATTACTCAAGCATAATAACTGAATAATGCATGATATCAGCCTTAAGTAAAATTTGATATTGTTCCCTAGTTTCCGCAACATTACAAAGGAACGATTTTTGAAAAACAAATCGATAAGGCAACTAAGTTTCCAAAATGACTTGAAAAATTGTTTTTCCAATGCATTAGTTTAACATTGAGTTTTTTCTCAAAGAAGAGCGACAAGAAAACAGTTTTTCTAAAACAACACTGTCAATAATAAAATGAATCCTAAGTATATATGACCTAATGAATGAATGCTTATAAGCTAACTTAAAGTACAACTATGGTTTTCTCTAAAATGAGTTTATTTAAGGTCTTCAAGAGTAACGTAAGTAAGCTTAGTCATTTCAGTGGCTAATGTAGCCTTCTCAATCTAGCTAGGACCTTTAGGCCGGGTTTGGGAGGTTACACAGAGCATTTTCTATCTGCCCCACTTGATTTTCAAAATCTCTTAGCGATGCAGCTTGACTCTACATCACGGCATCATTTTTTCCCATATATTTCTTCAATAGAGCTTCCAACTGAACTTTGTTGAACATTTTTTCGTGGCATGGGTATATTATAACCAAGTGGTTCATTTGTGGCATTTTGTTGAACAAAATTGTTGGAGTTCACCATTCCTTGATTCTTCCAACTGAAGTTTGGATGTTGCTTCCACCCTGGATTGTTAGTGTTGGATTATGGGTGATTGTTCCGGTTGAAATTACCTAAGTAATACATAGAGGCTAGGTTTGATGGGCATTCATTAAAAACATTATCTTCCCTACAATAAACACATGATAACTTAGTTTTTCATCTCCTGCAATGCAACTGGTCTCTTTAGTGATTTGATCATATTAGCTAAGGATGATACCTGAGTCGTTAATGAAGTGCTTATATCAAGCTCCATTGTGCCAGTAACTCTTCTACTATTCCCCACTCTTGTAGTAAGGTATTGATAATCATTGTTGGCAATCTGTTCCAAAATCTCATATGCTTCATTTTATAATTTATCCAACAAACTACCATTGGCAGACGAATAAACTACCATCCTTGTATACGCGTTTAATCCATTGGAAAACATTTCCATCTATGTCCAGTGTTAGAAACCATGGATCGAACATTTCCTAAGTAATTCCTTGAATCACTCCTAAGCTTCATACAACGTCTCATCTGCTGATTGCTAAAAAGATGTGATATCATTCCTTAACTTGACATTCATATTAGGAGGATTATATCGTAGAAAAAGCCTTTCACAAAAATCATTCTAAGATGCCACCGCCCCTTATGGGAAAGCATTTGACCTTGCTCTGGCACAATCTCATAATGAATATGGAAACAGTTTCAGTTGCAAGGCATTTCCAAGTACACCCTATTGCCTAAATGAGTCACATTCTTCTAAGAAAAGTCTGAAGTGTAGTCGTGGATCTTCAGTAGGAAATCCATTGAATTGTCCTACCATTTGTAGCATTTGAAATATTACCGGTTTCAACTCGAAATGTTGAGCTTGAATGTATGGCTTGACTATTCCTGGATTCAAGTCATCCAAAATTGGCACAACATGCTCTCGAATGGGTTTGTCTCTATCATCCATCACACGAGGGATAAGCAAATCAACATCCTGACTATTCGGATGTAATGGATCCTCCTACCTAGATCATTTCCAATCATATCCATATCTTGCAATTCTCCTCTCCTTCTTCTCAAAGTTCTTTCGATCTCTTGGTCAAAAGGATACTCTTCATTAGCAGGAATGCCTCTACTTGTGCACTAGCAGCAAACCTGTAGAAATTAAAGACAACAAAGTTAAATAAAACTTAAATAAAACTAATGGAATAATATAAGAAAATAACAAAACCAAATTTCACCAATTTGCCAATCCCCGGCAACGAAGCTAAAATCTTGTTGTGTGTGAATATAATATGCAAATGTGCAAGTGTACACGTCAAATCAAGTAATAAAGTAGTAAGTAAGATCATCTCCTCACGGATTAAATAGGATTGATTTGGTTAAGCTATTACTATAAACTATATAAATTAGGCTGTGGAAAAATAGAATAATAATTTGTAGAGGAATAATCACGTATGCAATATTAAATTCAAATAACTAACTTAAAATGTTGTGGCAAAGATACAGAGACAAAGTTGAGAGGATCTACGTTGTTGAATGGGAAGGTTGGGATTACTAATATTCTTTCCTCGTAACAAAATAATGCCATAGCAAAATCATAACCAATCTATTATTCAAATTAAATCTAAGGTAGTCTGCTTCTTTCGAGTGTTAGACTTCAAGCTACTCTATCTAAGGCTTTGCATTTTTACAAGCCTTCATAAGGATACCCAACACTGTTTCTTCCTTTATTTGTACAAGGCGTAGCTCTATGTCTAGACTGTTACAAATATTCTTTCAAAAACTCACTTGTATCATTCGATCACAAGCCAACTCTTCTAACCTTTTCAAAATTAAATCAAGTTTATGGACATACCATACATTCATATATGTCTAGAGACTGCATACATAGATTTCAAAATAGCGCAAATCGAATGAAACAGTAAATCTAATCAAGATAATGCCTTGGTTATTAAAGGAACTAAAGATTCATCCAATAATCCTAGCCCGATGAGATTAGCTCATGAGTTGGGAATTAAAATCCAAAATGGAAGTATCATTTAGCAACATATTTCCACAGTTAAAATTCACAAAACTCAATTCAGATAATGAATGAAGAACTTTAGGAAGCTTTCGCCAATCCAGCCCTTAACTCCAGGGCTGCAATATCTTGCGAAGCCTAGGTTTGAATGATTCTCCGTATTCCATGTGTTGCTACTTTGTTCCTTAGCTACTACCTTCTTTCCTTGCATCTCTAGATCTCCCATGGGAAATTGTGTGAGAGGAAAAATTGCTTCCTTCTTCTCTTTCCCTTTCTTCTTTTTATAGGGTAGGTCACCCTTTCAGCACACACTATTTTCTCCCTCTTTTTTAGGTGGATATTTCATGTACAAGTAAAATTGGCTGAGACTATTACGGATTGTCAGCTAAGTCAACATCTTCTTGGAATTGCCTTGGCATTTGTGCTGGCAATCTATCCAACCTTTTGTAATGTAAAAACTTCACTCCTTCATTTCTTTTCCTCCTTTCTGCACATGCTATAAACAACACGCAATTCTTTTCCTCCCACATATGCAATGTTATAAAACTACTAATACAATTTCCTAAAATGTAACTAAGTTTACTCAAGTACGAATAATTAACCCAGTGTAAAGGCCTAAAATATAACTCCTTTACAGAGTTATCAATTTCACATAATCTGCTTGCCATGCAAATGCTTTCTCATAACTCTTCTTCCACCTGCGTGGTTTCTCATACTTGATGCACTAACATTATATCCCTCGCTTGAGGTCCCAACGGGCTTTCCATGTTTGTCTCTTGGCAGACTCTATAGGTTGTCATAATCAAGCTATGGTCTTATTATTGGGACTGTTGGTACATACCATGGTGTAGGGGAAAAATTATTTCAGTGATCCACAGCCAAGGATCCGTGTACATGGAATAAATCAGGTTGAAATAGGATTGAAAATATACCTTTTTTACTGAAAATGTCTCGACCTCTACATAGTCCACCACATCAAAAATGAATAGTCACTTTCTTTTAAACTTTTCAGAGAGAATTAAAAACTATTGCTAGTCCTTTTAAATTATTAAGTTGGTAACATTAATACACTAAGGGATTATCATAATTTTATCCTCTCTGATATCACATATTAAAAAGGAAAACATGGATTATTCTTGTATTAATAAGAAAGGAAATGGAAAGTTAGAAGATTGAATTATATTATTTCTAAAAGAATATAGGATCATTCCCTCATTAATAGAGAAGGCAAATGAAAAGTTAGAAAAATGAATTATATTCTTTCCAAAAGAATATTAATTCCTATGCCTTTTATATTTTGATTGAAATTAATTAATATAACTGTTTATATTAATAAATTCGGTAAAATATATACAATTAATATTTTTTTATCAATCAAATTCATATATTAATTATACCTATTTTCTCTATTTGTGTACAACAAGTTTGTACATATAGTGTGTTTAATATTTAACTATCAAATTAATTTAATTCATGTGATAGCTAAATACAATACCAAATGTATTTGGATTATGTTCGTTTCAACTATAGGTGTGACACTGTAGGCTGTTGTCACGTTGGTAGTAATACTAGAACATTTCTAACATTACAGGCAATGAGAAGCATCTAGCAATGCAACATTGTCACCTAAGTTTGAAGAAGTCGTTATTCAACATAACATTTTTGTGATAATCTTTTCATGTATTATATCCTTTTATCCTTAATATCTATATTAGACACAAGTCATGGAATAGTCACACTTGGATAGTCCAATCTCATATTTCTTGATTTTTTGAGCAAACTACAATAAACATATAAGTGTGATATCTCATATCAACTTATTCGAGCATGACCATGCATTTCTAGTCTCACTCCATCAAGAGGCCTAAGATATTGCTCCCATTATGTATGATGGATAAATCTTATCTTGATCAACCATATCCCGCTACATGGATTGCGGTATATCCAACATCAGTCTTTATAGGACAACCTGTTACGATAGACGTTTTGACTGTATCAAAATATACGACTAACAATGTTGGGACAATGGCGATCTCAATTCTGAGGATCATATACATAGTTATCACTATGAGTAATATTGTGACTATTACATGATAATCCAAGAAACATACTCATAGCGGTTCAGTTCATTATGTTGTTTTCTAACACGTACTCATGTACTGATTTTGACATTCTTATGTCAATGACAATTCTTTGTCATCAATCAACTACACATTTGTCTCAATGCATTATTGTTGTCCAATCCCACAATAATACTTGACTAAAGACCTTTTTAAGAATAATTATATTTTCTTAGGACTTTATTACAATTCAGTTTAGTTATATACACAGAAAAAGAAACTAAAATAATAATGTCAATGCCTTATGTTAATAAACAAGGTAAACCGAGTATGTGATTACAATTATCTCATGATTGCTCTTCGGGCATACACTAACAATCTCCCACTAGCAGTAAAACCAATCAATCATATATCTAACACCGAGTGACTTAGTGTGACGATCATGCTTTTGCTGTGTCAGAGGCTTTGTTAGTGGATCAATGATCTTGTTATCTGTTGGTACTCTACATATTTGCATATATCCTCGATCAATGATTTCTCGAATGAGATGAAAGCACCTAAGTATATGTTTAGATTTCTGGTGAAATCTGGGTTCATTTGCTTGTACAAAAGCTCTATTGTTGTCACAATGAATTTTTATAGAATCTGATATGCTAGGCACAACCCCTAGTTTAGATGTGAACTACTTGATCCAAACAACCTCTTTTGCAGCCTCACTAGCTGCGATATACTCCTCAGTTGTAGAATCAGCTACTATATCTTGCTTTGAACTTTTCTAGTGCATAACGCCACCATTAAGGAAAAACAAAAAACCCAATTGTGACCGTGAATCATCCTTGCCAGTTTGGAAACTATCATTAGCGTATCCTTTTACACTCAACTCTTCCTCACCTCCATATATAAGGAATGTATGCTTAGTCCTTCTCAAGTACTTAAGGATATTTTTAACTGCAACCCAATGACTTTCACCGGGATCTACTTGGTACCAGCTCGTCATTTTTAAAGCATATGATACATCTGGATGAGTACATGATAAATCTAATAGTCGAAGTGTATGGAATCTTACTCATACATTCTCTTTCTTGTAAAGTTGAAGGAAACATTTCCTTTGAAAGTGAAATACCATGTCTCATAGGTAGAAATCCTCTCTTAGATTCTTCTATACTAAACCTTTCAAGTTCTTTATCTATATATGTACTTTTTGCTTAGACCTAGGAGTCATCTTGATCTTTCTCTATAGATTTTGACTCCTAATATGTATGTAGCCTCGCCAAGTCCTTCATAGAAAACAACTTCCTAACCAAGTCTTAACAGACTATGTCATTTTTTATGATACGTATGTCAGTTACATACAGTACTAAGAATACAATAGTGCTAATTTTCTTGTATACACAAGACTCATCTTCTTTTTTGATAAAACCAAACTCTTTGATCGCATCATGAAAATGAATATTCCAACTTCAAGAAGCTTACTTTAATCCATAAATAGATCTTTGTAGCTTGCATATCTTACCAGCACCTTTTGGATCGACAAAACCTTTAGGTTGTGCCATGTACACATCCTTTTCCAGTTTCCCATTAAGCAAAGTTGTTTTGACTTCCATCTGCCAGATTTCATAATCATGAAATGCAACTATTACATGTAAGATACAAAAGGATTTAAACATAGCAATAGGAGAAAAGGTTTCTATAACACCCTTAACCACTTTCCGTCGTCATGAGGGTCATAGACATTACTAATAAATCAAAACAAATAATCAATCATAATCAACATGAAAGCTAACCATTCACATTATAATATATAGGGCCAGGTCACGACAGTCTAATTCTTTCATATTAGAATCTTATACAATCAAATAACGGATCATGCTATGCAATGCTAAGCTTGGTCTTCCACTTTCTACACTCTTATCATTATTTATCCCTTCTTGAATGCTAGAAGTTGGTTACATAACAAGACTATTCCAATTATTAGCATCAGAGTATTGGTCCATACTTCGACTATTTTTTTTTATATCTTTGATGATGTTAGTAGAATGCACTTAATATAGTGTTGTTAATTCATTCCAATTCAGAATAACAGTTACTCTTACAGCCTCTATTTTGAGTCAACGGGACCATAAAAATAGTTTTAAAGTAGGTAGGGACTAATTTGAAACAAATTTGAAAGTTTAGGGTCATTTTTAAAAATTCCTAAAAATAGGGGACAACTACCGTGTGGACTGCCCCTGGCTGTGGGACTCTCGAAGTTGGGACACTTGGTCGTGTCCCAACCAGTGTCCTTGCCGTGTAACTCACTGACTTGAGACACACGGTCATGTCCTAGCCCATGTAACTCACTGAATTGCATCACACATCCGTGTATGTTGCCCGTGTGTGACACATGGCCATATGGCAGACCGTATGCACCAAAATATACCTTAAAACTCAAGTTTACCATTTTCTACTTCCTTGGACACTAAGAAACTCAATTACCAATCATTTAACCTATTCAAGACTTAATTAAACATGCTCAAAACATACCAAATCCATCACCTAATATGCCTAACCAATGCACCCTCATTTGTACCACATTTTATATGTTCGAACATTTCAACAATGCATCAACTATTCATGACTTTCAACTATACCAAAATTTCCAATATTAAACTAATATCTATCTACTTAAGATATCAAGCTTAAAAACTAAAAATACATACCATATATAATAGAAACATCAATTCACTTGAAATCCAAAATATCATCACACTATGAACTAAAAGACCTCCCAGGTACATGCCATTACAAAATATAAATATCACCATACTTGAGCTCATGATTCGTTGTTGGATGTTCAATTAGCGATAAGTCAAAAAGTACCTAGCTTGAGCACAGAAAACAAAACTGCACGATGAGTATAACACAGTGGTATTTCTATAATCTGAACAATTTAACTTAATATGAGTAATCAAAATGTGATAATGCAACAGAGATATTATGCCCTCATGCTTCAAATCAATAATACAAATCTTCTTATTCTTTATTACATTCTCTAAATCTCATATGTTCAAGTATATATATATCAATGACATTTCATATAACATTTGAATGCTTCAACTTATGCAATGGCATGATTCATCTCTTTGATCAATACTTTAATTCATTTCAAGTTTCACATACCATTTCATCATTTCATTTTTCATTTCCCATCTCATATTCATTTCTCATATTTTCCATTTCAATACTTTCTCATCTCATATTCATTTCTCATCTTTGTCATTTCAATATCAATAACATAAATTATTACTTTATTTTTCCCTATTAACACGACTTGGACTCGAATGGATACACAAATCCAACCAACGCATCAGTTTGGCACCTAGTGCCTCAACGGATAAATCCATAGTAATAACTTCACCCATCGCTCTATAAATTGACATCCAGTATCTCATCAATTAAACTGAAGCAAATTGTCACCCAGTGCCTCATTGACTCGAGGTCGAACAAATCTCTGAACTTTTTCTATCCTATGGCATGCCATCTATATCCAACTTAGCCCGAAAAAGTTAATAGGGTTTCACTTTACTTTCAATTCAACCAATGTCTTAATTTCATGAATGTATATCATCACATATAAGCATATATTCAATTTGATAATAATCACACTTTCTCAATGCACAAATATTCAATTCAACAGTCATAAAACACCACATTTCACGATATTCATCATCGAGTCATTTTAATCATCATTTGATTTATTTCAACCCAATGTTCAAAAATTCTCACCTCATATTGTACCATGCACAATAGTTCAAAATGAAACAATTTCCTAGAGTTCAGATTATAGAAACACAAACTGCAAATTCTGAGCTATTCGACATCAATTTTATCCTTCCCATTTTTACTCGAGGATTTTACTACGATGTTAGCAATTGAAATTTGAAAGTTTGAAGCCCTTGGAGTCGTCGACCTTTTTTGTTTCTTTCTTTCTTTTCTTTTCTTTCAATTTGCATGCATTTGTTTCATCTTTTTCCACATTCTTTATTGTTTCTTTTTATTATGTTTTCATTATCATTATTATTAACCTTATAATATAATATATATTTAATATACACATGCATTACACTGAACCATAATCGGCCACCTATATACAACCATTTATTAAATGGTATAATTGCTACTTTAACCCCTTTAGCTTATTTCAATCTATAATTCAACTTTAAACTCATGCAATTTAGTCATTGTACCATAATAGCTCCCAATTCATGCAAATTACCTATCCAAAATTTAATTCATCTCTAAATTAACCTCGAAAAAATTTATTAAAAATATTCACAGGTTCACTTTACGAAAATAAAGTCCTGAACCTCACTTTTTGGCACCCCAAACTATCGGGTCATTACAGTTTCATCATAGTCAATACCATAAACTTGGCGAAAACCTTTAGTGACTAATTGCCTTTTGTATGTTTGTGCATTATTATCCATGGCAATTTTCTTTTTCAAAACCTATTGTACATTACCATCCATGGCAGTTTTCTTTTTCAGAACCTACTTCCACCCTTGATCTGTCGTAATTCGATGTAGCAAATTAAACTAGTTTTCACTCTTAAGGAGCATGAATATGAGAATTTTCGTTATATTTTATTTAAGTTTCTTTACATTTACTTATATCTAATAAAATGTTCGAATTGAGTCCTTCATTGACCTTAAGGGCCAAATGAGGCCTCAAGGAGAGCTAACTTACTTCGTGAGTGCGTAGGAGACCATTAGAAGACATTTTAGGCCGATACTTGACATTATGTCGCAACACGGCAGGTCCGATGTCGTAACATAGAGAACAGAATGGTGAAAGTATGAAACTGCCACCAATGTCGTGACACAGGCTAAGGGTGTCGCGACATACCCCAAAAGACATCCCGAGGAGGAGCATACTAACTTTTATGTCGCAACACAGTTCCTGATGTATCGCAACATCGACTCTAGGATGGAAATTAAACATGAAACAGGGGCATTTTGATATGCACAATCGAACTTAAAGCTCGAGAATGTCAACTAAATTGGGGTTAAAGACAATGGCCACATGACAGCTATAAATAGGCTCATTTGGCACATGTTATAGACACCATTCCATTAGCATAGATTCTTTCTTTAGATTTAGTTTAGTTTTCTTTCTTTCTTAGGTTTTTCAAAGTTTAGTTTATTTTTTCGTTGCTTTCCTTCAAGAGATTTGATTTGTAAAGATTATCAACTTCTGGCGAATCGTGTTATTATTTATATAAATCAGGCTTTTCTCAAACTCTACACTTCAATTCATTCACTGTGTTTTATTCTTTCATCTATTCCATGTTGTTTATGCAAGTCATGATGAACTAATCCTTCTAAGAGGGATTAACTAATGGAGGCATGATCTATTAATCGTTTTGTAGGCTTACTCAATGGATCACCTGTTTGGGAAAGGAATAACATGAAACAAACCCTAGGCCTGACAACCCTGGGAAGTCATCAAGTTGGGAATTAACCCAAATTTGGTATTGTCAATCCACGAACTCCTTCACCCCAAGCCAGTCTGGCTGTGAGGTTGGCAGATAAGTAGTCCTTGCTGACTCGTTATGTTAGTAGAAGTCAGAAGATCCTGCTAGGGTGGCGACTAGTTGTTGACAAGGAACCCGAAACAATAGTTTCTTGGGACTGCCAAGGCAAGCTAATCACCCAGCATTAGATTTGATTCCTTCTACTTTTTATATCTCTTAAAGTTTATTTTTCTTTTATGTTATTTTTCTTTTATTACTAGTACTATAAAAATCCCAAAAATCTCTTATTTACGTTTCCATATTATAACTTGATTAAAGTATTAATTAGATCTTTTAGTGCATAGGTTACAATTGATCTACCTTCGCCTCTCTTGGGTACGATCCTTGAAGTACTCACCTACTTCGTTGTAACACTATATTACAACTCAACCCATATACTTGTGGATACCACTTTGTCATTCTATATTTTATTACAGTATTCACACTCTGGACATTGGTACATCCATAGGCGGTCAAGTTGTCAGCGACATTGCCAGGGTGGCAACGTCATTACGTTAATTTAATTTTTTCATTTAGAAAGAATAATTAGGAAATTTTTAAGTTATAGATACGATTCACACATAAGTTACTAACAATATGCAGGTCCTGAAGACTTCATTTGATGTAAATTGGCTAAGGTCTAGTATTCCACGACCTGTTATCCGTAGTTCACATTTTAAATTAAGTCCCGCTTTACTAACATGGATATCTAATAATGTTAGGTTTTCCAATCATGTCAATGAAGATCCTATCGCATTCTTGCAAAAATTTAACCTTATATGCAATACTGTTAGTTACGCAAAAATTCCATCTGAGACTATAAAGTTATCATTGATTCTATTTGTGTTAGATGGAAAGGAAATAATGTGGCTGGAGGCACTTCCTCCAGACACTATCATGACATGGAATGATTTTGTGCAGTTATTCCCTCACCAGGTGTTACCTATGACTAAGGTACTAAGTACTTATATGTAGGTATTCTATTTCCAACAGGGCATCATTGAAACATTGGGACAAACGTGGGAAAGGCTCAAAGTAATCCTTAGAACTATATTAGGTAGAGGAATACATTTTGCAGCTCAAATACAACATTTTTAGTACGGTTTGGATAGACAGAAATTTGATATCATGACGAGGGGAAGTATTTGGAAGAAAACTCTGGAGGAAGTAATGGGAATATCGAAAAGATACAGTATTAATGAATCAACCTGGGAATAATGTCCTAAAATACGTAATCAAGAACTAGAATCCTAGGACATAGAGAGTAAGAATGTAACCAATTAGAGTTCAATGCAAAAGAATCAATGGGCTACGAAACAGAAGAGGAAGGGATAGTGTGGAACAAGAGAATCATCACATGGTTACGTAATTACCCTAAACTCAGTTAAGATGGTACCATCTATTGTAAAACCCCAGAATTAGAACTAAAGCCATTGCCAAACCAATTAAAGTATAGATATCTAGGGAAAAAAAACTTTACTAGTAATTATTTCTACAAGTTTAGACGCAAAATAGGAAGAAGCTTTATTAAATGTCCTGAAAACGCAGAAAAAAGTGGTAGGATGGACAATTGTTGATATTAAAGGAATCAATCTTGCGTTTTGTCAACACAAGATCAGATTAGAGGAAGGAAAAATACTTGTGGTAGACGCTCAGCATAGACTTAATTCAACCATGAAGGAGGTGGTCAAAAAGGAATTGCTTAAATGGTTAGATGCAGGAATTGTTTACGCTATTTCTGATAGTGAATGGGTTAGCCCAACCCAGTGTGTTCCGAGGAAGGGAGGTCTAACTCTAGTTAAAAACAATGACAACGAGTTAATTTCTACTCGAATAGTTACAGGTTGGAGAGTATGCATTGATTATCGGAAACTGAATGATGCAACGAAAAAAGGCCATTATCTATTGCCCATTAGCGACCAAATGCTTGATTGATTGGCAAGAAAAGACTATTATCGCTTCCTTGATAGGTATTCAGGGTATCATCAAATACAAATTCATCCCAATATCAAGAGAAAACTACTTTCCCCCACCTTTTCGGTATGTATACCTTTAAAAGAATGTTTTTTGGCCTATTTAATGCTCCAACAACCTTCATAAGATGCATGACCATGATATTTGCTAATATGTTAGAAGATGGGTTAGATGTATTCATGGATGATTTCTCCGTATATGGAGACTCTTTTCAAGTTTGCCTGGATAACCTCAAAAAAGTGTTAAAAAGATGCGAAGAAACTAACCCGATGCTCAACTGGGAAAAATATCATTTCAAACTAAAAGAAGGACTGGTCTTAGGGCATCAGATATCAGGAATGGTTTGGAAGTAGATAAAGCCAAAATAGAAGTTATCAAGCATCTTCCAAATCTGACAAATGTTAAAGGTGTTTGAAATTTTTTTAGGCCATGCAGGATTTTATTAGAGATTTCTAAAAGATTTTGCTTATATTTCTAAACCTTTGAATCAACTTCTCCAAAAAGAGACACCTTTCATATTTGACCAAGGTTGCGTCAAAGCTGTTGAGGTAATAAAATAAAAAATTGTAGCTACTCCGATAATCATTACCCCGAATTGGTCAGAACCTTTTATTGTTATATGTGATGCTAGTGATTATGTAGTAGGTGTAGTTTTAGGTCAAAAGTAGAATAATCTATTTGGGGCAATTTATTATGCTAGTAAAACATTAAATTCAACACAGTGCAACAACACTACAACTGAGAAACAGATTTTGGTAGTAGTGTTTTCCTGTGAGAAGTTTTGAACCTACTTAATAGCGAATCGAGTATATGTGTATACTGATCATTTTGCACAAAAATACATCATGAAGAAAAAAAACAAAAGCCAGAATAATGACATAGGTTTTATTACTTCAAGCATTTGATTTTTGGATAATGGACAGGAAGGGGACTAAGAATGAAGTTGCAGATCACCTATCCAGAATTGAAAACCATGTACAAGAGGAGGAAATTGAAGACATTAATGAGACCTTTGTAGATGAAAAATTATTTAAAGTAGACAATCAACCAAGACTAGGTAAGCTTCTAACACCATGGTAAGCAGATTATGTTAATTACATTGCAATGGGGTATTCCCAGCATAAACATCTTGGCAATAGAAAAAATGGATAACACATGAATTAAAAAATTACGTTTGAGAATAACCATATATTTTTGAACAATGCGCAGATCAATTAGTCTGGCAATGTTTAGTAGGGGAAGAGATACAAGATTTTTTTATAAGGTTGTCACACATCTCCTTATGGAGGGCATTTTGGTGGAAAAAAGGATAGCTCAAAAAATACTACAATTAAGGTTTTATTGGCCAAAAATGAGTAGAGATGTTTATTAATTGTACAAAGATGTGACAAGTGTCAAAGAATTGGGAATATATCTAAGAGGGATTAAATGCCACAAATGGGGATAATCGAGGTTGAAGTGTTTGATGTCTTGGGAATTGATTTCATGGGACTTTTTTTGAGTTCTTTCAGGAATCAGTATATTCTCCTAGCTGTAGATTATGTTCCAAAATGGGTCAATGTTGTCGCACTTCTACTAATGATATAAAATTTGTATTGAGATTCTTCAAGAAAAACATATTTTCCAGGTTCGATACACCACGAGCGCTAGTAAGTGATGAAGGATCTCATTTTTGTAGTAAGTAGTTCAAAGCAACATTGGCTAAGTACAACATAAGACATACGATGACAACGGAATATCACCCATAGGCTAATGGGCAAGAAGAAGTATCTAATCAGGAATTAAAGTAGATTTTGGAGAAAACAGTAAGCCCAAGCCGAAAGGATTGGGGAGCCAAGCTAGACGATGCATTGTGGGCTTATAGAACAACATATAAGACTCCCTTATGTATATCCCCATATAAGCTAGTTTATGGTAAGAACTGTCACTTACCAATTGAATTTGAGAGGAAGGCATATTGGGCGATCAAAGAGTTAAATTTGGATCTAGAATTAGCTAAAAGGAAAGACTATTCCAACTCCAAGAATTGGAAGAATTTCGATTTATGGCTTATGAAAATTCTAAAATGTATAAAGAGATGAGTAATCTTCGACATGATGCAAATATCAGAAAGAGAGAATTTTTGTTAGAAAAAAAGTACTGCTATTCAAATCAAGGTTAAAATTATTCCCTAGAATGCTTAAATCAATATGGACAGGTCCATATACAATACAATAGGTAACCCCTCTTGGGGCAATAGAGTTAATTGGAAAAGGGGGCTAATCCTTTCTTATTAATGGCAAATGAGTAAAACATTATTTTTGAGGAACTATTAATACCATAGTGGAAGAACAAACCTTACGGTGTAGCGCTCTTTGGGATTTCCAAGAAATCAATGGAAAACCAACAAACATGAGGAATGATAAGGCACAAGGTAACCTAGGGATGATGTCATGAAAACTAGAGGAATTTGGCCATCATGTCGTGACACCACTCCAAAATGTCGTGAAAAAAAACAAAATTTTGATTCTGGAATCTACCCTTGACATCGCAACATCAGCCAAGGATGTCGCGACACCACTACGTAACTCAGTTTTTTTGAACTAACCTAACTATTGACGTTTTTGTAGCTTAATTATATTAGGATTCTTGCTCTTTAACTGCTTATTTAGTAGAACTAGATGATAACTCTTAAATAATTTATTCTTTCTTTCTAATCTATAAATAGGTCACATGGCCACCTTATGTTATCATTAATAAGGATTAAATTGTAGGCAACCCTCTTTTATCAGCAACAAAGGTTAATTTGCAGGCATCATAAGAATATATTATCAAATGGAAAGTTTCAGCGTAAGCGCTTCAAGCCCAACTATTGAATTACAACTATATACTTTTATTCAAGAACAGGGATTTTGCTTTTTAATGAGGAATTGCAAAGGAATATGGGAAAATGCAATTGAAAGGGAATGGATGAAATTCTGTCTACTGGTCAAAGAACGCCTAATAATTCCTGTGGTGCAGGAACTTTATCTAGCATAAAAATAAAGGGAAGTAGCCAGACCATTTGATGAGATACGTTCCTTTGTAAAGGTTAGAGGGGTTAATGTTTTGGTAATTGATATGAGTATTTGCAAAATTTAGGGTGCACCATATTGTTATCGTGATTATCTCTATAAAACAGATTTGAAGGAATTTAGAAACATTAATACAGAGGAAATATTGAGATTACTAACGGAAGGGAAAGAGATGTGGACATATCAAACAGGGACAGTAATACCTGAAATGTTCAATTAGGAGCTAATGGCACCAAAAGCCAAGATATGGACGAAATTCGTATGTTCAAGAATATGGCCTATAACAGAGATCTTTGAGATTAGTCCAATTCAAGCGATCATAACTTATGGGATCCTCCAAAAGAAGCAAATATGTATTGGAACATGGATATATAAGAACATGGTTAATTGTGTGAAGAAATTAGGAAAGGGAGTATTTTTCCCACATCTAGTTACAAGATTATGTAAAAGGGCAGGAGTACCCATTGAACAGATGGATAAAACCATGAATCCCCTAAGAAATTACTCGGTGATGATTTATTCGAGAAATTTGTTATTCTACGAACAAAATAAAAAGAGGAAAGGCGAAAAAGACGAATTTAGGAAAATCGAATGCTTATTTCTTTATGTGTAATTTTTATTAATAAATAATTATTTTTGGGATTGTATTAAATTTAAGGTAATGCAAATATGTTTTTAAGATTAGGGATACATACAAACATAATTCTTTGTTCTGAAGTTGTTTAATTTTTCCCAAAAAAAAAACCTACACGGAGGAGACACAAACAATTTGAGCTTCACACGATCACAGGAGAAAACAACCGCCATTAGTCGTTAGAGCGATCACGATCAATCGGGTAACTCCTTTCCTTATCTTTTTATGGGCTACACATTAAAGACATGTTTCAACTAAAGTGTGAGGGGTAACATAGGAAAATTTTTTTCAATTCTTCTTTGATTTTTCTTGTCTTTTGTGTGCTTGAGCTTGTAGAAATACAAGTGATTGGTTAGGAGCATGTACATATGTTGATTGTGTTTATGAATAAATTTGGCATGATGATAGGTGATTTTAAATTTTTATATTATTAGACTACTAAATTCTATATGTTACACTGTAAATAGGCATTAAGCAATCAATCATACCAAGTGATATAAAAAATACAAGGAAACAAGCATGCTAGTACGACCAATAAATAGTTGAATTTGTATTTGTTTCGTTGATAAAATTTGTGCATGTTGAGATATTTAGAGATGACCTAAGGTATTGTTTGGAACACATTCAGAGCCAAAAAGTTGTCCTATTTATATTTCACCTTTAGTACCAATTTTTGAGCCTGTTGACACTTCTTGATGAACCCTATTATAAGCCCCGAGCCTGAAAACGTTAATTTGTATTTTCCCTTTTTCTTTGGTCATGCATTGCATGATTGTAAACATTTGGTGATATGTATTGAGGGCTAAGTAGATACATCACGGTGGAGTTTGTAAAAATATAGTGAAATAGGAAAGATTGGTAAGATATAAGAACTATAAGTTAGCCTAATGTGCAATAACATTAAAAGAAAAAGAAAATTCCAAAAAGGGAATTAGTACGAGTAGAAAAAGTCTTAAACTATCGAAAAAGAATTCATGAGTGAGATGTATTGAAAAAGAGAAAAGTCAGAAAGTCACAAAATAAAGATAAATTCGTTCATTTGTGCACAAAAACTCAGAATATTAGCCGTAGTTACTATGTCATGCTATGACTTCCTATATATATATGGAAGGACAAGGAAGGTGAGAGAATAAGAAATAAGGCGGTGAGCGGGTAAGGGTTACTAAGTGGGGAAGAATAGGAGCCAATACGATATGCCAAACTACTTTCTTGTTTCTAACAATTTTTTGATGCTTACTATTTTTAAAATGTCATACTTGTCCTAATCCTTAGAACGTTACAAGCCGAAAAGTCCTATAAGACCTAAAATATCCTTATACATGAATGGACATCATACTGAACATATGCATAAATGACTCCTTTGTATTCTGCTTGGATAATCAAAGTACTTGTATGATCTATTGATGGATTCCTACAGGTGAGACCCTTAATACTTGTATACTTTGTAACATACTGAACTTAGATGTTTATAGTCAAAAGTGGTAAGTCAACTACTTATCTTGTTAAGATTGTTTGCAAGTATGAAATGCCTAAGTCGTATGCTCCGAAGTTAATACTTGTATCATATTTTCTCAAGGGTTGTCATTTTATTATTTTTGTTTCTGCTGCTAGAGGACAAGAAATGGCTTAAGTGTGGGGGAGTTTGATCTGTTGTAATTTGGTGTAGTAGATTAAACTAGTTTTTGCACTTAAGGAGCCTGGATACAAGCATTTCTGTTAGTTAAGTTTTTTACTTTTACTTATATTTAATAAATGTGCGAATTGAGTCCTTTATTGACCTTAAGGGCCGAATGAGGCCTAAGGAAGAGCTAATGTACATCGTGAGTGTGTAGGAGACCATTACAAGACATTTTTGGCCAATACTGGACGTTATGACGCAACACGAGAGGTCTAATGTCACAACATAGAGAATAGAATGGAGAAAGTACGAAACTACCTCCAATGTTGTGACATTAACTAAGGGTGTCACGACACAACCCTGAGGACATCCCACGGAGGAGCATACTAACTTCCATGTCGCAACACAGTTCCTGGTGTATCATAATATTGACTCTAGGATGGAAATTCAACATGAACCAGGGGCATTTGGGTCCGAACAATCAAACTTAAAGCTCGGGAACGTCAGCTAACTTGGGCTTCAGGACGATGGCCACCTGACGGCTATAAATAGGCTCATTTGCCACATGTTATAAACACCATTCCATTAGCTTAGACGCTTTCTTTAGATTTAGTTTCATTTTCTATTTTTCTTTGTTTTTTCAGAGTTTAATTTATTTGCTCGTTGCTTTCCTTTAAGAGATCTAATTTTTAAAGACGACCAACTTCTGGGGATTCGTGTTATTATTTATATAACTCAGGTTTTTCTTAAACTCTACACTTCAATTCATTCATTGTGTTTATGAAAGTCATGAGGAACTAATCCTTCTAAGTGGGATTAGCGAGTGGAGGCATGATCTATTAACAGTTTTGTAAGCTTACTCAATGGATCAGCTGTTTGGGAAAAGAAGAGCGTAAAATAAACACTAGGCCTAACAACCCCGGGAAGTCATCATGGTGAGAATTAACCCAAATTTGGTATTGCCCATCTGTAAACATCTTCACCCCAAGTCATTCTAGATTGTGAGGTTGGAAGATAAGTAGTCCTTGCTAACTGATTATGTTAGTGGATAATTAGAAGATCCTGCTAGGGTGGCGACTAGTTGATTGACAAGGAACCCGAAACAACAGTTGAATGGGACTGCCGACGCAAGCGAATCACCCATCATTAGAATTGATTCCTTCTACTTTTTATATCTCTTGAAATTTATTTTTCTCTTATGTTATTTTTCTTTTATTACTAGTACTATAAAAATCCCAAGAATCTCTTATTTACGTTTCCATACTATAACTTCATTAAGGCATTAATTAGATCTTTTAGTGTGTAGGTTAAAATTGATCTATCCTTCGCCTTCCTTGGGTACGATACTTGGAGTACTTGCCAACTTCGTTGTAACACTATATTACAACTCAACCCATATACTTGCGGATACTGCTTTGTCATTCTATATTTTATTCCAATATTCACACTCTAGATGTTGGTACATCTGGAGACAGTCAACCCTATGAGTTTAACCCCTTTAGGTGGCTCGCCACTGTATCTTGATAAGTCCTAGGCTCATCTTGATCCATATGTAGAATATCACCATGTGTTGTAATGAGAAATTCATATCTCTCAAGTACATGGCGTTCTCTTAAAGATCTCTGCGGTAGTTGTGTTTTCAAAATAGTTGATTGTTCCGCAACAACTTATGGAACATGTTCTTGTTCAATTTCTGGTTCATTGATCTATTGTTGTTCTTGAATTTATTCGAGTTATATTCGTTTACCACTGCCTTTTCTTGCGACAAACTCTCATTGAAGGAAGACTCCTATCTGAGTAACAAACATTTGGTTCTTGGTAGGATTGAAGACATAATATCATTTAGTTTCCTTAGGATATCCCACAAAGATGTACTTTTGAGATTTGGGCTCGATCTTAGTAGACGTCTAACGTTTAACATAAGCTTCACAACCTCAAATCTTCATGAAATACATACTAGGACACTTCCCAGTCCACATCTCATATGGTGTCTTCTAAACCGATTTAGATGGAACACGATTCGGTGTGAAAGCAACTGTTTCAAATGCATGTCACCAAAAACAAGTAGGAAAATCAACTTGACTCATCATTGCTCGAACCATGTCTAACAGTGTTTGATTTCACCTTTTAGAAACTCCATTCCATTATGGAGTACCAGGAGGTGTAAGTTGTGAGACAATCTCACCTTACTTCAAAAACACATCAAACTCTAAGCTTAAGTATTCTCCTCCTCGATCTGATCCAAGTGCCTTAATACTTTTACCTAGTTGGTTTTATATTTCATTTTTAAATTCCTTAAACTTTTCAAGGGCTTCAGATTTATGGCCCATATTTACTGAAGTCATCATTAAAAGTAATGAAGTATTGAAAAACTCCTCTGGCTTGTTTTTTCATTGGTCTACATACATCACTATGTATTAAGCTCAATAAATTACTGGCTTGCTCACTTTTTCTATTAAAAAGAGTTTTAGTCATTTTACCTAACAAGCAATACTCATATTTATCTAATTATTCAAAAACTAAAGAATCCAAAATCCCATCTTTATGGAGCTTTGATATGCGCTTCTCACTTATATGGCCCAAACGACAATGCAAAAGATAGGTTTGATTAGAGTCATTTATTTATTATCTTTTAGTATTTATGTTATAAATGGGTCTATCTTGATCTAAAATGTAGAGGTCATTTACTAAATATGTTGAACCATAGAAAACATTATTGAGATAAAATGAACAACAATTATTCTTAATAATTATCTCAAAATCAATTTTTTCTAAACAATAAATTGAAATAATGTTTCTAGTTAAACTGGGCATAAAATAGCAATCCTCTAAAATTAAATCAAGTCCATTAGGGAATAATAAAATATTTGTTCTTACAGCTAATGCAACAACTCTTGCTTCATTCCCAACTCGCAGGTCCACATCTCCTTTAGCCAGATTCCTACTCCTTTGCAGTCCCTATACAAAGGTACAAATATAAGAACCACATCTGGTATCTAATACCCAAGAAGTAGATGTTGATAAATTAATATCAATAACATAATTACCTGAAGCAGACTCTACGTTTTCCTTTCGCTTCTTAAGCTCTTCAAGATAAGTAAGGCAGTTCCTTTTCTAGTGTTCGGTCTTACCACAATGGAAACATTTTCCTTCCTTAGAAATTCCTCCTTTAGGTTTCAATGCAGCTTTTCCTATTTCGGGCTTGACCTTGCCAGTATACTTAAGTTTGCCTTAGCCTTTCCTTTGCCCTTGTCCTTCTGGACCATTAGAATGGGCTTAGGCCCAGCCTTTTTCATGTTACTTTCTACAGTTCATAACATGCAGAACAACTATGGCAAAGTCTTATTAAACTCAGTCATGTTGAAATTAAGGACAAATTGGCTAAAACTATCCAGTAACAATTGCAAGATGACATTGGTGGCCAACTCTACACCTAAAGGGAATCCTAGTGTTTTAAGGCTTCCAATATATCCTATCATCTGGAGAACATTAGTTCCCACAAGAGTTCCCTCCACCATTTTGCAATGAAATAGAGCTTTACAGGCCACGTACCTCTCTTGACGTGCTTGCCCCTCATATAATTCCTTGAAGTACTGAATCATACCATAGGCAACCATATCCTCATGTTGCTTTTGAAGCTCAGGAGTCATGGTGGCAAGAATTAGACATCCTACGCCTAACATGTCATCAAGATGCTTCTTATTCCTTGTGACTTTATTAAATGATGCTCCAACTATTTTATTCAAAATTAATAACCCTCATATTTTAATTTTGAAAATACATTTTCTAAAATTTTTTAGTGGGTTAGGATCCATATTTCACCTCTTCTTAAGTCAACTTTAACCTTACTCTCAAGATTATTGTTACTTAGGTAAGCAACACTTGCTAATTACATCACATGTAACTCCTCTATTTTGTTCCAATTATCTCATGATTTATCCAAATCTCTTGCCTCTAGGTATTTAATCCTATTAGAGTTACCTAGTTAAGTTATTAATCAATATCATAATCGGTGAATATCACTTATTATTCGCATTTGACCAAGATAGATACATGTACTTCACTTAGTAGAACCCACAATGTATCAATCGAGGCTTTAACGAGGGAAAATATTATAAGTCAATCTTAACTTAATATTTTATTAAAGGGTTTTTAAATTAAATTAATCTCACCATTAATAGTCAACATTTGTCCATTTATTTCTTTAATTGATCTTATAAATATCCTATAACATGCATGCTAACATATCATCAATTGTATCATATACAAGAAAAATATAAAGAAGTAAATAAATGCAATGATTATAGCCAATAAAACTAAGGTAGTTCCTCCAAAGCCAATGGGAAATTCGTAGGGAATCCTAACGGTTTATCCGCCTCTCAAGCTTCTTTTCCATTTTAGGTAGCCCAGCCTTCTTTTCCTCTAGTCAGTATCAACTCGTGCAATATACAATTATAGAAACTCGTTTTACATACGAGAGACTAAGATGAGAAGAGAAGTACAAGAGAAATATAGAAAGGCACGACACGTAGACCATATTTATAAAATTACAACATTTGCAAATAATAAATTAAATGGGTTATCGAGCTATAACCATACATTTCCAAACACCGTGCATATCAAACGTAGTATACAACATGTATCTCATAAAATCGCATCAATCAATAAATTAAATCCAGAACCTGAATCGTACTAGTGGCTTTGATACAACTGTTAGGATTGTCGGTATGCCCCGTGGTGAAGCGAAAAAATTACTCCAACGATCCACAATCAATGATCCATGTATGAGGAACGAATCCGATTGAAATAGGGTTGAAATAAGGTTGAAAATATATCTTTTTTTTTACTGAAAATGTTGAAAGGATTCTATTGATTTGGTGTCGATTCCATGCCACAATGAAAACGTCCCGGCCTCTGAGTAGTCCACCTTGTCAAAAATAGAAAGCCACTTTCTCTTGAACTTTTCAAAAAGAATTAAAAATGGTTGCTAGACCTTTATTTTATTAAGTTGGTACCCTATACACAATAAGGTATTATGATTTTTTTTATTCTTTTTGATATCACATATTAAAAAGAAAAATCAGGATTATTCCATTATTAATAGAGAAGGCAAATGGAAAGCTAGAAAAAGGAATTATATTGTTTCCAAAAGAATATTAATTTCCATATCTTTTATATTTTGACCAAAATTAATTAATATAATTTTTATATTAATAAATTCGGTAAAATATATACAATTAATATTTTATATCAATCAAATTCATATATTAATTATATTCTCTCCAAAAGAATATTAATTTTCATGTCTTTTATAATTTGACCGAAATTAATTAATATAATTGTTTATATTAATAAATTCGGTAAAATATATACAGTTAGTATTTTGTATCAATCAAATTCATATATTAATTATATTCTTTCCAAAATAATATTAATTTCCATGTCTTTTATATATTTTGGAAAAAAGAATTAATATAATTGTTTATATTAATAAACTCGGTAAACTGTATACAATTAAAAGTTTATATGAATCAATTTCATAAATTAATTATATTCTTTCCAAAAGAATATTAATTTCTATGTCTTTTATATTTTGACCGAAATTTATTAATATAACTGTTTATATTAATAAATTCAGTAAAATATATAATTAATATTTTATATCAATCAAATTCATATACTAATTATATTCTTTCCAAAAAATATTAATTTTCATATCTTTTATATTTTGACTGAAATTAGTTAATATAACTGTTTATATTAATAAATTCAGTAAAATATATACAATTAATATTTTGTATCAATCAAATTCATATATTAATTATATTCTTTCCAAAAAAATATTAATTTCCATGTCTTTTATATTTTGACCGAAATGAATTAATATAATTATTTATATTAATAAATTCGGTAAAATATAAACAACTAAAATTTTGTATGAATCAAATTGATATATTAATTATTTTCTTTCCAAAAGAATATTAATTTTCATGTCTTTAATATTTTGACCGAAATTAATTAATATATCTGATTATATTAATAAATTCGGTAAAATATATAAAATTAATATTTTATATCAATGAAATTCATATATTACTTATATTCTTTCCAAAAAATAATAATTTTCATGTCTTTTATATTTTGACTGAAATTAATTAATATAATTGTTTATATTAATAAATTTGGTAAAATATATACAATTAATATTTTGGGTAAATCAAATTCATATATTAATTATATTCTTTCCAAAAGAATATTAATTTCCATGTCTATTATAGTTTGACCGAAATTGAAAATATATTTCCCCACATAGTGCATACTACCACACGAAATGCATCATCGAATAAACCTCAGCAAGTATATTCACACAATAGGGTATACTGTAACATCCCAGAATACAGCCTGGTGAGCTGGGGTCATCAGTGGGCCTTGCAAGTTGTGGTCGCTAGTTTGGGCCGAGCGTTAAAATTAGGAGTAGCCAAAGGGCAGTTATACCAAAGTTAGGAAGTCAACTTGTTTTTCTCTTCACAACACCACTCATGCACATAACTCTTTCAACCTTCTACTACGACTAGGGCATCTAAGAACATCAAAACACTTGGTGCTTATAAATTAAGCTCTTTTTGTTGAAATTTCATATTCTTTTGAATGACAAAACACTCTTACATTTCTTCATCGATTATTTCATTCTCTTGTTTTCAAGTTTCTACGAAAGCAAGAACCCAAAAATTAACTCTCAGTATTTAAGCTAAAACTCTAATTCTCTATTGGGTTAAGATGTTTAGAAGTAATTAAGAAAGTTCGCAACAAAGGAAACTAGGTTCGCCAAAAGACTTGCATGTGCAAACCTAGTTTTTCCTGTGTTTATATATAAGTCTTAATGCGTTGTTAGTGACTTGTGTAAGTTGTAAAATTGTGAACCTGACAAAACCCTCCACAAGCAAAGACATGATAAAGGTGAAGCTTGTTTAAAGCTTTCAGCAAACTGGTGAGTGTTCAGAGATTGCCACTTGTATGTGTGAACCATAGTGTTAATCAGGAGCTTAGGGCTTAAGCCTAAGTTCAAAGTGTAAGCCACCTCTAAAACTTTTATTTATGAATGTGTTTAAATGTGTGGTTTTATGAAAAGTGATGTATTAAGTCTATGTTGCAAGCTAGCCATGAACAGTGTTTCGCGAGCTCACCATGAATTGTGAGCTCTATGTTTAAGTAAATGTTTGGAACTACAGTCTTTGGTAATCTATGGATATAATGGCATGCCATAGGATTGTGAGTACTCACTCTTGTGTTTTATGATTTGGGAAAAAGGCCTTAAAACAGGTTAAGAGAAATAAGGGAATGTCGAGCCAAGCTCCATTTAATGGGATATGCTGGTGTGATAGAGAATGTTAGCTTAATGTTACACTTATGGGATATGTTGGACTCTTTAAGTCAAAGAGATGAGTCATAATGAGATCCACTTATCCAAAAAAAAAAAAAGAACATGTGAATAAGATTGTGTTTCCCAAAATAATATGGTTTACTGTTTTAAGTTAACTGATAACACGTATCCGCGAACCAGGCTTCGCGTAAGTATGGTGAACCCATTTTGCAAAACAGCAACCATGATAACTCTTTTTTTAACTTATATTTTGTACGTGCTATGTGGTTTTTCTGTAAATTCACAATAGCTCACACACTCTTTTCTAAACAATTGCAGGTAGCTAGATTGCACGATGATTACTGGAGAAGCGAGTGATCCAGTTGAGCCATAAACACTGAATAGTTGGTACAAACAAACTTTGGGATTCCTTTTAGGCTTAGATGCATCTTTATATCTTTGTCTTCCCTGATTGTTCAAACACTTAGTTTCTTTATGTTTTTAATACATTTTACAAACCAATAAATCTATATATATACCCAAATCTTAAATATGCCAACTTATCGGTATGGATAACATTCAAAACCACGTTTGGTGTTTTCTTAATTATGAGTTCATGTCTATGTATTTAATTTCTAATCAGAGTGATGACCATAAGATAGAGTATGAATAAAATAATACTGACTAAATTTCATCGAGTTCACTAAAATTGTTGCGAAGTGACAAGATGTCGAACTGTGCAAGGTACGAACCCTAACATTTATTGAATTGCCACCTACGAACCCTTAATAATTTTCAATGTGTGGAATAGGAAAAACCCTACGATGTGAGTTTTTAGACTCTAAACACAAAAAGATCCTTCACGAGAGTTACCCTGTTTAGGCAGTCTTACTCTGTGAAGACTAAGAATGCACAAGCTATGCAAGGGAATGCAAAGTTAAGCTTTTGAGCAGGTTCGCATATTACTAAAGCACCCCAAGGAGAAAAACTGGGTCGAGCAAGACCCCTATCTGTCAACTTTTGGAATTGTGCTTTCAACTCTGTAGGTGTCATTCTGTAAGGAGCTATCGATATCAGAGATGTTCCCAACACTAACTCAATAGCAAACTCAACCTCTCAAATCAGCGGTAACCCGGGTAACTCCTCTGGAAACACATCTGAATACTCACATACCATTGGAACCGATTCTAGCTTCAACTCAATAACTCTAAAATCAAATATATAAGCAAGATACGCTTCAAAACCTTTTCTAACATATTTCTGTGCTAACATAGCCAAAATAACATTAGACATACTATCTAGTCTATCTGATTCTATCTTAAGCTTTTCATCATTCTGACACTTTAACATAATAAGCTTTCATCTACAATCACAATGGCATCATGTAGAGTTAACCAGTCCATACCCAAAATCACATTAAACTCATCAAAGGGTAGTAACACCAGATCAGTCGGAAAGTTTCAACACCGAATCATCAAAGAACAATTTTTACAAACTTTATCAACTAACACATATTGACCTAGGGGGTTTGTTACTTTAACCACAAATTCAATAGACCCGAAAGGCAATTTCTTATCTGACACTAAAGTCGTGCATACATATAAATGTGTCGATCTCTGATCAATCAAAACAATAACATCAGAATCAAAGATAGAAAATGTAGCAGTAATAACATCTAGCGCTGAATCTTTCTCTCGTGCATGGATCGCATAAGTTCTGGCCGGCGCTCATACCTTAGATCTCACAGTAAAGCCTTTTGTTTCATTATGGCTATTACCCGCATTTCTAGTGTTTCGAGGCAATCTCCCCCTCGTCATAGTGTTACTTGGTCTATTAGTTTGAGCCTTTTCTTTTTCAGACATTTCCAAGCAATCTCTGAGATAATGTTTATATGAACAACATTTGAAACATGACCCGTCTTTCAATTTGCATTCACCAAAGTGTCATCTATTACATTGCTTGCATTCGGGCTTGTTGCTTCTGACACTATCAACTCTTGCTACAGACGTAGCTTGAGGTTTCGAGCTCAAATATAATTTACCCAGATCCTTTCCAAAATAACCTACCGAAGGTTATTAACGACTATGATATTCTTTTGATTTCTTTGATGGTGACGAGTATGACTTTCCCAAATGTCGTTTTCCCGAATCACAGGCCCTAGAATAAGTTTTTTTTCTTTTCTTTGCTAAACTCTTCAGCTTTGTGAGCTCTGCCAACTAAAATCACAAATTCTTTTAACTCAAGAATCTCGACAAGAAATTTAATATCCTCATTTAGTCTATCTTCAAATTGGGTACACATTGCAGATTCGGTTGGTACACATTCTCGGGCATATTTGCTAAGTTTTACAATTTTCCTCTATACTCTGATACTGACATCCTGCCCTATTTCAGTTCAAGAAATTCTTTACGTTTCTTATCAAGAAATATTTGGCTCGCATAATTCAAAGTTAACTCAATCTCTCAGTACAACCGCAATCAAAGTGTTCTACCACTGATAAGCCAAATCTATCAACAATGACACAACACATTAGAAGAATTTTATATGACTACATGATAATTCATCAAAAACCCTAATCGTATTTTCCAACCAAAACTCAACTCTCTCTGTATCATCTTTAGACGTAGCTCTAAATTCTTCAGCCCCGTATTTATGGATTTTGTCGACTGGAGGCTTGCTCAATCGTACTAGTTCCAAACCCTGAGGAACTATAGGTACCGGTTAGGGAACAGGTGGGGGTAGAGGTAATTGAGTCATCGGGTTTGTTCATACGAACTCGGTAAACCACTCATTCATCATTTGGAAGAAGGCTTCCTTAGTCTCTCCTCCTCGACCCTCAGATACGGCCTACTACCACTTGACGCTGCCCCATGACCGGAGGCTTGCGCGTTACATTCAGCCTCATCAAAATGGCTCGATTGGATGACATTATCTATATAAAAGAATAGTTCAAATTGAGTTAGGAGTTATCACACTATCACATGTTATATAATGGCATGTATCTCTAGACTCGTACATGCTACGTTCTGTCTGAGAACCGTCTAAATCGGAGCTTTGATACCACTAAATGTAACACCCATAACCCGTATCCATCGCCGAAATAAGGTTATAGAGCATTACTGAAAAACGTAACCTAAAAACATTCACTTTCAAACATTTTATTAAGCATAGCATAATCCATTTATAAACATGCATATCATCCCTTAATCGAGCCCTTGAGGCCTTAGAATCACTTAAGAAATGATTCGGGACTAAATCGAGTTCATTTGAAACATTGATAAAAAAATAGAAATTTTAAACTGCAGTGGTCACACGGTCGTGTGACCAGGCCGTGTGACTCACACAGCTGAGACACACGCCCGTGTCTCACGCCATGTAACAATTGAAATAGAGATACAAGGTCATGTCCCAACCTGTGTCTGTACCAGTGTAACTCTTTAACTTGGGTTACACGGCCAAGCCACACGCCCGTGTACCTGGCCGTGAAACACTCGAAATGGTCTCAAACACCGGTGTTCCAGGTCGTGTGCTAGGCTGTATAACTACCTGAATTGCAACCTTTAAAACCTACAAGGGACACACGGTTATGTCGCATGACCGTCTGTCACACACGGCTGAGACACACACCCGTGTGGAGAAGAAATTGGCCAAAATCAAGTCATTTCCTTCACCCATTTCAAACATGTATCTACAAGAAATATACACATATAATCAAGGTACCAAAACATGCATAATAAGACCAAATCAATAGGCCATTAATCCATCCAACTAGTATGCCATAGAGGCACCTCAATCACAATCAAACAAATATACCTAAACATATGCATAAGTAGCCATAACTTATCTATACGCATCTAGCTCAATTCCGTATCAAAACATACCATATTTTACCACATTGCAAACATACCATCACTTACCACTTTGGTCATAAAATCATGCATCAACTTGGCCATGTTAACACCCAACAACATGGTATAAAAAGTATCAAATGTACCATAAATTCAAAGTAATATTTACAAGCCATAAACATCAACTAACCATTAAACATAAGTCCACCAATACATGCCATATAACCTTGACCAAAACATCAAAATATACCGATATAATCATTGGATAGTGTGATTGGTCTCCGACGAGCTTTCTAACCAAACGAGCTTTCGATTATCTATAAAACATAGGAAAGAAAACTACATAAGCACATAATGCTTAGTAAGTTCGTAAAACATGAACATAACTTACCATTTCATACATAACATTAAGATTAAGCAAAATATAATCCAACCATAAGCTTGGCACAAGCCTAAGCACCAACAACAACACATGTTAGCATATTCAAACATAATTCACATGAATTTAACATAGGAAAGCCAATACACATGAACATAACTCATTTGAATTCATCATTTTCCTTAACATATCATACTTTTAATGAAACTTGCCATTTCAACCCTTTTCATAAATACATGACATAGTTCCTTTAGAACACTTATCGTTCATTTCCTTTTCATACCTGTTGAACTATTTAGAATATCATCGAATACGTAGGATAGCTCACACAAAGTGTGCATAACTGTAACATTTCCTTTCTTTTACATCATTGCTCACTCGAGCTGTGAAATGGGCCTGCTCACACGAGCTGAGGGTCAGAATGTAAGCTACATGATACTACTCACACGAGCTGTGGAGTATTCACAAAAAATGCAGGACCTCAGCCATCAGTAGGACATTCAAGACCAACACCCGAAACATGAAAACCCTAATAACATGTCATTTGTATCCTACGAATTCATAAGGTTCAAACGGGGATCAGTAACTATCATCAAATTTTGTTGGATATACATGGATTATTAACATTTTCAATACATAATTACATTCAGTTAAATAACATAACATAATAATTCCTATATACGAACTTACCTTGACGATTTGAGCGTAAAAATTAAGTCGATCAACTCGAGGCTTTCGCTTTTCCCCGATCTAAATTCGTACGAGGTCTATCTTAATCTAAATATAAAAATTCAATCCAATTAATACTTCCATCATTAATCCATGTTTCATATTTTTACAAAATTACTATTTTGCCCCAAACATTTCAATTTTTTTATAATTTAGTGCTTAAGCTTGTAAATGGAAATTTATGTAATTTCATCCAAATTTCATGCTAGCCGATTTACCTAAGGACTCATATCAACCCATACAAACCATCATTTCAAAGTTTTACCATTATATTTTACTACTTTTACAAATAAGTCCCTAAATGATAATTTCATCAAAAATCACTTAACAAAACTTCTTTATTTAACAACAAGGACACACAATCTTTCATTAAATTTCAAGAATCATGCAAACATACTCATAGGAAAACCCTAAACCTTTAATTATTTTATAAATTAGTCCCCGTGCTAGCTAAATTAAGCTACAACGATCTCGAAAACATAAAAATCATTAAAAACAAAGCTTAAGAACATACCATGCATGTAGAAAATGAAAAATCGAAGCTCCCCTCTCCAACAGTGGCTATTTCAATTTTGAAAGTTGAAATGAGAAAGATGATAACCATTTTTTTCTTTTTCTTTATTAAACATTTAATGTAATTATCAAATTACTAATTTAACCTTTAAAATCTATTAATATTTCATTAAAACCTAGCCATCACATTCCACTATCTCATTAATTGGTTTAATTACCTCCTAAGTCTGTTAGTTTAAAATTCTATAGCCATTAGACCCCTTTATCTTATAGAATTTAACTTTTGTACCTTTTACGATTTACTCTTTTTTACTTAATTAAACATGCAAATGTCAAAATCTATTATCCAAAATTTTATACGACCTTACTAACATTCCATAGATATTAAAATAATATTCAAATAAATATTTTCTCGTTAGATTTGTGATCCTGAAACCACTATTTTGATTTCACTTAAATTAGGCTATTACATCCTTATTTGCAGAAACCCCAGGACAGAACCAACCTAAGTGTCCATACTGTATGTGGTCAACGTTTGTATAGAATTGAGGAAAAGATGCAATCAATAAGAACAAATGTCAAGTGGGTGCATTCTGAGAGAACCAACTCAACAAGAATATTGACTAAGCTCGAGGATCAAATGAGCCAATTGATGAGCATGATGGCCAATATCAAAAGAAAAATTGGCTTAGACATTCCCAGTAATGTGGAAGATAATTCACGGAGGGAAGGTAAAAAGCATGTGAAAGTTATAGCACTTAGATCAAGCAAGGTACTAGGTAGCCTAGAAATACCTACTTCAGACGTAACTGTGGATAATACTAATTAACCTCAAGAAAATTCAATAGAATTAGAAGACGGATCTGAACCAAAAAAAGATAATGCACCAATGGCTAAGATAGGAAAAGAGACATCCAGCAACGCCGAAATCATGAAAGTGCCATTTCCATCAAGATTAGAAGAAAGCGGGACGAGGATGAATTCGTAAGTTTTTTGAATTTGTTTAAAACCTTAAATGTTAACCTTCCTTTAATTGAACTAATTGAGAAGGTTCCAAAATATGCTAATTTTTAAAGGGGATGATGGCAAGGCGTAAGAAAATCAAGGTAGGAGAAAAAGTTAATTTAAGCGCTTTTTGTAGTGTAATTATTTCAAGACAAGTATCTCAAAATTACAAAGACCTAGAAGCTTTACTATTCCAATAGAAATTGGAAGCATTCATTTTAATAGAGCGCTATGTGATTTAGGAGCTATTATCAATTTAATGCCCGTATCGATTTTTGGAAAGCTCAAGTTAGGGAATCTTAAAACAACTCAAATAACATTACAATTAGTTGATAGGTCTTCAGTACATCTGAAGGGAGTACTAGAACATGTGCTAGTCCAGGTGCGAAGTTTTATTATTCCAGCAGATTTTGTAGTACTTGATTTTGAAGAAGATCAGGAGATACCGATTTTACTAGGAAGATCTTTCCTGGCCACTTCTAGATCCACCATTGATTTAGAGAAAAATGAGTTAACTATGAAAACTAATGGTGAGACTAAAATCTTCAAATGTTGCTATCAACCAAATGAAGAAGAGTAAAGGATATTAGGGGAGCATTGCAAAAAAAAAATTCATCTCTAACATTCATGAGTCAAAGAGAATGCTTCCCATTATGAATGCAGAAAGAATAAGAAGGTTCAAAGAATGGGGCAAGCGGGCAAAGGTCGAGTGGCACGACGGTTGGTGGACTAATACTGATAGAATAAAGAAATCATCCACGGGTGAATTGACAATATTGTTAGATAAATCTGGCAGTATAACTCAAAATATGTGAATTGCTATATGATGTTTTTCTAAATTATTGTATATATAACTAACCCCATAATTTAGATTCTAACTTTTATTTGATATATGTTAAAGTTTTAGACCGAAACATCCTTGAGAAGGAATTTTTGACTGAATTGGATTCATTGTCATGACATTGCACCAAAGAGTCGTGACATAGCAGACATACCCTAAGAATCTCCAAACTGGCAGATGTGTCGTGACACAAAACCCCTATGTCGCAACATCGTTGAAACACCTCTTAACCCTTATTTTCTCAAACTCTCTCAAATCTATCAACATCCTTTAAACCCTAAACTCCTAATTTCCCAAATTCCCTTTTATAAATTTGGTGCAACAAGGAACGAGAACATCACGGACAAGTAAGGAATTCAAAGGAACCTTAGCTATACATTCAAGGTTAAGTGTTCCTAAACTCACACTTTTTACCATCCCGTTGAATTATTTCTTTAGCAATTCGTTAGATTAAAACATTATGCCTCCTAGAAAAGTTAGACGAGCAATGGAAACAGAGCCGTCAATGGTTCAAAATCCCTCTACTTTTCTAAATATGAATGTTAAAAAGAATTTTAATGAACATCAAGGAAAAACATTTATTCAAGAGAGGGGATTTAATCCATCGATGATTTTATGTAAAGAAACATGGCCTTTGGTTAGATATCATCGATGGGAGCATTTTGGGATGATCTCGAAGGATAATGATGTGGTCACGATTGTTCAGGAATTCTACGCATCTTTACAGGACCACGAGTCTAGAAATATCAATAGACATATATAGGATACAATACTATGACAGAAGTAGGTTTACATATTACTGCTACTGCATACCATGACAGAAGCAATGTAAGTTAACAAGCTTGTGCTTCCTCAAATCTGAACATGTTTTGTGTCGTGTGTTTGAGGTTCAATTGGTGTTCGGCCAGAGAGTCACTTAGGTGGCTAATGTAGAGCTCCATAGCTCGGGTCCGGTGACCAAACCGAGTATGGGGTGGTACACATACTAGCATATGAAGTGCATCCTGACACACAAAGTGTATACTAGCACAAAAAGTGCATCCTAGCATATGAAGTGCATACTGGCACATGAGATGCATAGACCCATACACAATCTAATCCTATGGCATGCCAACTATATCCGACTCTGCTTAAACAATTAATAGGGTACCAATAATCCAATCATATTATATGAACCAATTTATTTATCATAATCTCATTTCATTTCATCATCAATTCATGTATGTCCAATAGCACATACCATGGTTCATACTATACTCTTATCACATATCATTTATAGATTATTTCATACTATTTTCTACCATATTCACTTAAATCAAATTTATCAGCATTCAATATCATTCAATATTAATCATTTCATATGAAAGTATAACTTACCTCGATATTTAATCATGAAATTAACATGGACGTGTATGAATATATATAATCATCTCAAATCATAAGAGTACAAACTAAGATTATCCACTACTTATCAACGACTCTCGCCTTTCCTTTATCTCGTGACGGCTTGGAGTCTCTTTAGCTATGTTCGATAATTCAATGATGAAAACATTATCAATTTACACCTAATCCAAAACTAAATACATAGTCATTCATATTTTACATTTTATTCAATTTAGTCTTTCTACTTGGGATATGCATTTTTTTATATTTAACATTGGATTAAAATCTGATTTTACATCCTTTCATTAGGGACCTTATACTTTCTATTTAAAACCTAATCTTATGATAATTTTCAATTTATTCTATTTAGTCCTTAATGTTTCAAAGTTATTTAACAAGCTTAATTAGCTTTACAATTTAGTCAAATTCAAGCTTAATTCATTAATTTCTCTATAATGGTAACTTGCTAAAAACTTAATAATTGAACAAATTGATACATGGGCTACCTAAATCAAACTCATATGTTCATAAAGATATATAAAAAAAACTAACTTAGGGACCTTAATTAATGGTCGAATGTAACACCTTTAACCCGTATCCGTCGCCAGAATAGGGTTACAGAGCATTACCGGAGTGTTCAAAGCAAACGAACATAAATTTCAAAAATTTCGAATCATATCAATAAACATATTAAAAAAAGTAAAAGAATACATAATTTCCTTTATACGAGCCCTCGAGGCCCTAAATACACGTTAGAAATAAGTCGGGACTAAATTTGAAAAAAGTCGGGACAAACATTGAAAATTTTCAACACTAGAGGGGTCACACGGTCTTGTGGCCAAGCCATATGGGCATTCGAAGTAGGGATACACAACTGTTTCCCAGCCCGTGTTTGTGCCCGTGTACCTCACTACCTTGGGTTACACGGCCAAGCAACATGCCCGTGTGCCAGGCCGTGTACCCTTCAAAGTAACCTCACACGCTTGTGTGTCAGGCCATGTGCAAGGCCGTGTAACAACTTGACTTGCAACCATTTGAAACCTACAGGGGACACATGGTCATGTAGTCTGGCTGTGTGTCACACATGACTAAGACACACGCCCGTGTCTCTGCCCATGTGGACAAAAATAGGTCATTTTACAAGTCATTTTTCTCACCCATCTTAGTATATTCCTACAACCAAAAATACACATATATACATGCCATAAAAAGGCACCAAAATCATGCATAATAAAGCTATACACATATGGTATAATCACATACAACCAATATGCCCAAAGTCACCTTAATGACAACATTAAAAACATACATAACCATGTACTCAATTTGGCCAAACTAATCCATTAACTTCTAACCAAGTTTGCATTAATTCAAACCATTGAATTCACTTATCAAAAGATACCAAATGGTACTAATCGTGCCATTCAACCACTAGTATCTATAATCATTTAAGCCATTCAAACAAAGTACCAATTTTCAACATTTCCAACAAGTCACAAGCCATATATAATATGCATATTCAACCATCATTTCATCTTCCATCATTCAACCATATTAATTCATTCATCAACCATTATAAGACTAATTATTACATGCCATGAACTAAGCTCATATCATCATCAAAGTGCTAAATCACAAGCCAAACTAAATGGTCATTTCCAACAACCAAACATATGGTCAACATTAGCCAAAATACCTATACATGCCATTATAATCAAAATTAAATAACTGAATGTACCAAAAGAGCCGATGTATAGTGTGATATAGCTCCGACAAGCTTCCAACCCGAACGAGCTTTCAATGCACTATAAAACACGAAAAAAATAACACTGAGTAAGCATTTAAGTTTAGTAAGTTCGTTTAACATATAATTTAACTTACCATTTAGTCATATAATAGGTAAGTAAACATAGCATATCCCAACACAATTTAGCCAAATGCATAAGTACATATACACCAACCATGTTAGCCATGTAAATACTTATATAAACCAATAATCATGGATGAGCACTACAATTTATTAGGTTTCATATACATGTATCATCAATTCAATTTTCCATATACCATGTAACAATATTTCCATATAATTCATATGTACTCCTGTAATAGTTCGTAATAAACCCTTACCATTTATTATCAAAATAATGTTCGTTGAACCATTTAGAATATTGTTGGATACTCGGGATAGCTCACACATAGTATGCTAAATCATATAACTATAATCCATCAAATCTTGTACACGTATGCTCATACGAGCTATGAATTAGTATGCTCACTCGAGCGGTAAATTAGTATGCTCTCATGAGTTGTAAATCGGTATGCTCTCACAAGCTGTGGGTCGGAACGTAGCTACACGATGCTGCTCACATAAGCTATGGAGTATCCGAAACACATGCAAGACCTCAGCCATCAGTAGGATGTTCAAGACCAGTACCCAAATCATGTAAACCCTAATGACATGTGATTTGTATCCTACAGATTCCTAAGGTTCAAATGGGGCTCGGTAATAATTGTACGTTGTTGGATATGCAATTGGTATATATATAACATTTCATAACACATGTATAATTCAATTTAAAACATATAAAAACGATTTAATTGTACGAACTTACCTCGACAAGTAAATATAGATACAGAGGCGACTAATCCGCGACTTTATCTTTGCCCCGATCTAAAGTCGTACGAGGTCTATCTTGATCTATATGGATAAATTTAACTCAATTTAATATACAATTCAATCAATTTAGCCCAAAATTATACTTTGAAAAATTACTATTTTGCCCTTATACTTTTAATTTCCTTTAAATTTAGTCCCTAACTCATAAAAATAGAAATTCATGAAATTTCACCACAACCCATTATGGCCGAATATCAACTAGGTCCCTAGCAAGCCCTATATTCATTCATTTCACAATTTCACCATGTAAAATTTTCTATTTTTCAATTTAATCCTTATTTGACAAATTCACCAAAAATCACTTAACAAAAGTTGTTTATCTGACAACAACTATCCATTTTCTATCATCAAACATAAAACTCATATATATTCATTAATGGTAAAACCTTAATAGTTTAACAGTTTCACAAATTAGTCCTCAGGCTAGCTAGATTAAGCTACAACGATCCCGAAAACATAGAAATCATTAAAAACGGGACAAAAATCATATCAATGCAAGGTAATTTGCTTAGCTGAATGTTGAAGCTTCTCTCATAGCTTTCTAACCCTAAAATTTTGGTGAACTAAGCATAAAAAGATGATGTCTTGTTTTTGTTATATTTAATTTATCATTAATTTCCAAATTATTTAATTAACCTTAAAAAAAACATTAAAATTTCAAAAATTTCAAGCCATCACATTCCACTATATTCATTAGTGGTCTAATTACCATATCAGGGCTCATACTTTAGGGTTCTATAGTTATTTAATACTTTTAGCTACTAGATATCAACTTTTACACTTTACGTAATTTAGTCCTTTTTATGAGCATGTAAATGGTAAAATTTCTTAACGAAATTTTTATACGGTACTTCTATCATGATTTAGGAAATAAAATAATAATAAAATAAATTTTTTGGCTTCAGATTTATGGTCCCAAAACCACTTTTCTGATTTCACTGAAAACGAGTTGTTATATCGAATGCTTGAGAAAAAATGGAGTTTTCTTTCTTCTTTTCTTTAATGGACTGTAGGAGCTTTGCGGAAGAAGATGATATGTTGTCATCTTCCACTGATTTATTTATAGCTAGATTAAGAAATTATTAACATAATTCATCATGTTTATGTTTTGATTAATCTTATTTATTTTAATTATAATTATATTAACTTAATGACCATCATCATAAATTTCCACTAACTCATAATAGAAAAATGGTATAATAATCATTTTGTTCCTTTGGATAATTGCTATCTAAGTTCCCAAGCATTTTCTAAATTAAAAACCAATAGCAATTGGACTTTTACAATTTAGTCTTTGAGCTTTAATTAACTATTTTCTCAGTTAAATTACTTAACCGAACTCCACTATATTTTCATACTAAATTCTGTAATCTTTATATTTCGTCCTTATGGACTTGGTTTATGAAAATTAGATTCCAAAACCGCATTTTTCAACACCACTAAAATTCAAGTCATTACATAACAACAAATAAATTAAGAAATCAAAATAAATATAGATAATGGAATAGATAAATCAATGGAAGATGGATTGGATAAATAGATGTCCAAGTGAAACCTCTAAGGTGGATTGGATAAATAGATGTCCAAGTTTGAAGAACTCATCGAAAAACTTGAACAAGATTAAGTAAAAAGAACTTCTAAGATAATAACAACAATTGAATCTTGCAAAGAAAATTACTCCAAAGAGTACTTTTATTAATCAATAATCAAAATCGTCTAACATAATGAATAATGAAAGTGTCTTTATATAGGCTACAAATTGAATGAAAAATAAAATCCTAATTTAATTGAACTTCTAATTTTGCTAAACAAGAACTAATTCTAGTTGAACTCAATCTTCTTGCTAATTGGGAACATAATACTTTTAAATAACTTAAAAGACTTAAAATTCTCCCAAAATTCAAAATAAATAAATAGAAAATATATAAAACATAAAATATTGGGCTTATATAAAATAAAAGTTAGACATGAAAAGTAAGCCCAATATGGTTTAAACATGAATCTAAAGTCTAAAAATCATAGCTCCTATAATAATACCATCTAGAAATTTCTACTTGTGCAGTCTTTACCAAAACTGTCATAACTTGAGCTCTCAAACTCTAAATAAAGTGATTTAAAATGAATTTCAAAGTTAAGAGATAGTTATTTCATCAATTAGAAGACATCTAAATTCAGAAAGGCCTAAATCCAACCCAAAAAATGCATCACAACTATTTTTCCAGACTTAAAAATTGGCAGCTTCGATGAATCTAATTTAATAAATTTCTCCCTACCCATGCATGTTGAATTGACCATTGATGCTTGATTAATTCTTCCAAGCATGTCTGTATCCAATATTCTAAGTATCAAAATTGTGGTTTTCTTTAAGCTCGATCTTGCCTCCTTGAAGCTTACTAAGTTTATTTGTCACGAACTCTTGTATGATCAAGTTTATCTTCACTTGAATCTACATATATCTTGCTTAAGTGATAGGACTTTCTGGTAAACTAAGCCCATTATTTTGTTGGGTCGTCAAATACTCTTGTGAATAAGTCTTAGCACTGGCATCATATATTTTGTGTATATTGGTATTTGATTTTTTTTTAAATTGTTACGAAAGTGTTTATACATGTGAAATATGTTGGTATTACTTCGGTTGTTTGTTAGGAATATTTTGGCACATCTTGGTGTACTTTTGGTTATTCCCTTTAAGCTTAATTTTTTAATTCTCGGCTTGAGTATCAGTACCTCAAGTCCTATTATTGGTATCTCTTGGCTTGAATACTGGTACTTAGACCCTTAGTTTTGATACCTTCAAAGTAGTAGCCAAAATTTTGAAACATGAGAGGCAAGTATAGGTACATGGCCCGAAGTTTCAATACTCCAGGCTAGGTATCAACACAACCTCCTGATGAATTGGTACATTAAAACATCAAACCTAAATTGTTCTAAAATTTGACCAAGTATTGATTCCCATGACTTTGGCATCAATACTTAATTCATTGTTTGAAATATTCATGTAAATATTCATGAATGGATGTCATGTTGTTTGAAATTTTAAAATTCATGTTTGATGATGAAAGTGTTGGAAAGATGGATAGATCAAGGTCGCTTTAACGACTAATGTAGAGTTCTTTGTTTGACTAGGCATTCGATTTAGGTGAGGGGTGTTACATGTAGGATCTCACTAAATAATTTAGGTGTGTGGATCTAATACCAACTAAAAATTTTAAACTACTAATGAGGTGTGATAAGTGAAGTGGGCTCAACTTTTGTCACATAAAAAGATAAACTCAAAATAATAGAAGAGCAGAACACAAAATGTTTTTAACGTAGTTTTTTAAATTACATTTGTGTTGCCTTGACCAGAATAAATCCATTATAATCACCAAATACAGTATATGATTTAAGTCTAACCCTTTTACTTTGTTGCAATCTCACTATCGTACCACCTAATGAACTCATCACTCACTCACCCTTCCTATTAAAGGTAGAAAAGAAAATGACTCATTGGTGAATATACAAAGCACTCGTATGTTCCTTACAATATGAATAAAATAGTTCACACAATTGAATCCTAGCAAGTAAAGTGATTATAAATAGGCTACAATGTGTTAGTAAAATGGTCTTTTTATATGTAAGATATAAGTGTGATTATTCTTTAATTTCATCAATTTCAATTGTTGATATTTAACCTTTCCATTATTAACAAATTAAAATGACGTTATTTAGACTCATCAAGTTGAAATGCTCATCATTATTAGCCAAAGAAGTCACAATCAACCAGGGCTATCCTTGTTGAAGTAAAGTGCATTGTAAAAGTTTTCTCACTTTTATACTTTCTTAAACAAGGCTTAATTATATTAGATAAATCTATGGAATTTTGCTGCTCATGCTTCCTTTGTTATTAAGGATTGTTATAAGTGTGTTGTAAATGTTTTTAGTTTATATGGGATTCCTCCCAACTTTGTCTTGTTTTTTTTTCATTCATGCTTGACTAAGACTCTTCAATATGGTTGTACAAACTTATTTCTTAACAAGGATAAACCCTCATATTGATTTGGGCACTCGACCATTATTTTTGTTACTATATATGAAAATTAAAATAAGCATAAAAAAATTGTCAACATACACAAACTACATGGGATGTAACACTTGTGCCCGACCCGATCACCAGGTTTAAGCTATAAGATGTTACATTCATCGTTAGATCAACTACAACAAATTTTAATATGACTTAAAATCATTTCCAGGACTTATACGAGCTTATAAAATCTCTCTTACTAACCCGAGGTCAGATAAGGACTTAATTGTAAAGCTTTCAAAATTTGTGAGGTGACATTGCAACAAATGACTTCCACATTGCAACATCATCAGTTAGCGAGTTACATCATGACTTTTAGAATTTTGACATCGTGGCATCACTCACTGTTAATCTATGTTGCAAGGTTAGGGACTTGAGGTCGCAACGTTGCCCCAACTTTGACAAAATCAATTTTGTACATCTTACATGTGTTTCAATTAAACATCTATAGACTTTCATAACATCTTTCCACAGTAATAAAACATCATTCCATACCATACTATGCCAATTCAATCAGATGAACGTTTCCACCAAGCAATTAATATGGCGTACACCACATGATCATCATTTGAGCTCATCCAAGCCATTTATCCGTCTAGCCATACCAAGTTACCTTATTCAAGTTCAAATACATTTTTACCTATTCAATTTGAGAACCAAGAACTTATATAGCCTTAACATGAACCAAACAAAGCATAAGCTAAACTATAATTCATGCTTCACATTCAAACATTCTAATTTCAAACCGTTCATCAACTTATCTAACCCAACTACTTCACTTTGCAACCCTTAACATACCAAATTTATGCAAGTTCATGACCATCAATCCTAATAGCATCAAACATAACCAAAACCATGCATCAAATAGGTCATATTTAATTCTTAACATACAAGTCCATCCATAGCCATAATTACCATATAACAATCCACTCAAAATGAACATAATTCTACCATCTTGTTGATAGTGTGTGCTTCACGTTGATCTGACTCGGCAAGTTCCGCAAGTTGACGATCTAAAGGTAGGAGAAACAACTAGAGTAAACATTAAATGCTTAGTAAGTTCAAATAGAAAATACTATGCTTATCTTGATCAGACATAAGCATGTTAGCTACCTTAGTTTTGGCATAAATTTGGCTAAGACATGGCACTTAAAATAACAACAATGTGAGCATAAGTATCCATGATCATTAGATATTATAAGCAAAACTCAAAACATACAAATTTATAACACTTTCACATAACTCATATTAATGTCATATTTTATCATCAATCCATAAGAACATACTAATTTCACATAGTTCATTGTAATGTAATATTTCATTACCCATCTATAAAATTTTACCAGTTTCACTCAATTCGCTTCAATGTTATACCAAATTAATTTATTGAATCCATTTCATTATATTTTCAAGTTTCAAGATTCAAATTTCAATTATAATGTTTTACCCGGTGGAACCCTAGCAAAATAGACTCGGATACATGGGTGAACTACACCACACCAGATAACTCGTAAGAGCTTAAACTACACCACACTAGAGCACCGAACTGTAAAGCTTGTAGGCACCAAATGCATATTCATATGCTAATACATCCTTCCATCACACCAAAGTCTCCATAGAGACGTATAATACCCGATGATCCACAATAGATGTTGGATCTCAATATAACCTGTAATAATCTTTGTACAATCACATATCCTGTACAAGAGTGCATATGACCTTATTTTCATGTAAATTGTATCCTAACCTTTTACTAAGTTCACATGGGCATCAATTATACATATATACATTACCATTCCTATAAACAATCATTTTCACGTATGTATACCCCGTAAATATCCATATTTACATATCACACACTGTAATTGATCACATATTTCATTTCCATACCCTGCAATCATTTATATTTTCACATTTATACCCTGTACTATCTCATAATAGTCAATTATCACATAACATTTCAATTTAATCCATTACTAGTCATATATGCTAAATTCACTAGTATTTCAAATTATACTCAAACAAATATATATCAAATTAAACACAAGCATACAAATCATACCAAATGAGATAGTAAGTTCCATTTGAATTTACCTTTGCAAAATACAAAATGAGTGGATCCTTCAAGGACTAATCCGAAATTTTCATATTTCACTTATTAGCTCCACTTTGATCCAAATCTTAATCTACATAAATATTTTGTTTAAAAAATCAATACCAAACATTATTACATGATATTATGAGATGCATTATCTTAATAAATCCATTTTTTGATTTCCTAAATATTTTACATTTTATTCAATTTAGTCCTTAAACTCAACATAGACATAACTTTCAATTCATAGCTTTGGATTAAAATATGATTTAACATATTTTCATTAGGGACCTTTTATTTTCTATTCTAACATAATTTCATGATAGATTTTACATTTATTCAATTTGGTCTCCAATGTAACAAAGTTAACAAACAACCTAAATTAAATTTACAATCCAGTCATTATAATCTAAGCTTAAAATCTATCAATTTCAAGCCTAATTCATCAATTAATCAACAATGGAAACTTTCTAAAACTTTAACAGTTTATCAAATCGATTCATGGACTAGCTAAATCAAGTTCCCATGATCATAAATCTATAAAAAAATATAAGAAAAAAGCTTGATTTCCTTATTTATATAGTCCAATGATAGAGACCCTTGAAGCTTTCTTAAGTTTCTTTCCTATGGTGGATGGCCAAAATGTTGAAGATGAAGAGAAATTTTTCTTTTTATTTCCACCATGTTTTGTATTTATAGATTAATTAAAGCTTAATTCACTTAACTAATCATATTTAATTAACTTAACTAATTATTAATCATACTTAATGAATATGTCATCATCATCCACTATCTCTTAATCCAAAATGATTTATTGACCATTTTGGCCCTTTGGTTAAATGCTATTCAAGTCCTCAAGCCTTTTGTTAATTAAAACTCTATGGCGATTAGACTTTTACAATTTAGTCCCTATGATTTAATTAACTATTTAATCAACAAAATTTCTCAATCATTCTTCAATATATTTTTATATTAAATCTATAAATATTTTTATTTTATATTTACGGACTCGATTTATAGAAATTAAATTTCGAAATCACATTTGTCAGTACTATTGAAAATTGGGATGTCTCAACTCCCTAAACCACACTATGAGGCACATTGTAGGTTGTGTAACAACAAGTGACTTAGTAAAATTTTAAAATCATATAATTATTCTATCATTTATTCATTTATTATAATTTTTATCTACAATTTGTTAAGTAATCAAAAAAAAATTCTTTTAATAAATTTTATTAAAAAATTAGTAAAAAAATTTAGAATTCAATAACTTAATTATAAGTTTCCCTATATTTAAATTAAAATAATAAACTTTATTTTTATATGTTCAATTCATTGAAATTTAAATAAATTAATAGATTACATAAAACAAAAGGTTTAATTAATTATATATTCAATTTTTTACTATTTTAATATGAATTAATATGATTTAAACTCTATTTTTAAATATTTATTAATTTAAGTTTAAATAAAACAATAAAACCACATATTTAGATAAAAGAACTTTGTTAAGAATGCACTTGAAAATCATCTAGTAATTGGATTTGAGTATAATTGCTTATAATTACAGATCTGTGGCATGTTTGGGTAACCAGTGCAGTTAGTGGGTTCCACTAAATTGATTGTAATTAGAGCACCTCAATTACACTTTTCAATTCTTAAGGAGAGAGTGAGAATGGGAATAATTACGCATGTAATTACTAATAATCAGTGGCTTTGCAAACATGCTCGTACATGATTTATGTCTAAAATGTTATTTTTATACAATAATAATAGTATTCTAATTTTAGAATATATATTTTATTTTTAAAATATAATTATATATTACTTTAATTATCTCGTTTAAATAATTTAAATTTTTTACTAACAAGAGATAAATTCCTATACATTTTGGTGTACTAAATATTAACTAGTTACATAGTATTTATTATAAATTTCGTAGAATTTATTATTTATTATTTATAAACCAATTGATGATAACAAAGAGCATATATTTAATGTTAAAACATTACCCAATAAATACGGAATATTAGGGTAATTAGATAAAATTGCATAGGATGTTTATTTTTCTTATTAATTTTATTGGTACTCATATTGACGAATATTTTCTCAGACTAACGTATTATATACGACGATTTGTTTTTAGGTTTTGCTACTTGTTTTAAAAAAATCAAGTTTTATTAATAATTTTTATAATAATTAATATTTTTTAAAATTTTAAATTATGTGGTTATAGAATTACAATTTATACTACCAAATATGACCAAAAAAAAGTAGGAGGTAATTACACTCTATCAATCATGCATGTCTAGAGAAATAAAATTCTTAATTACAAGAGAATGCAATTACAAAAATAATAATTACACTTTCATCTAATTATTTTATGATATCTCAGCACAAATAAATTTAAAATTTAAAAGCTACTTATATGGTTTATTTTTAATAGTTTTGAAGTTTATACTCGCATATTTACATGATATAAATATCCCATTAGACTAGATATGAAATTCGGATGAGGCAAACAGAAAAATAATAAATAAATAAATGATCTGATAAGAATGGAACCCTATTCTTAGTGTTATATGACATATTCTCTAATTTGACTTCAAAATTTCCTTTTTTGTAATCAGAGACTTCCATATTTCCTGCTACTTGATATGTTTGCACATTGCATATATTTATCTATTCAAGGGACCACATTTTTTATATGTTCTAATTTCTTTTAGAAAAATGGAAATGAACTAATCTAGAGAGCCGGCAGTCCCTTGCTCCCACAAAAAGAAAATTACTCTTATAATTTTTGAATATTTATAAAATTTTAAGTTAATTTAATAATAAAATAATATTTTAATCCCTCTAAAAATTTAAAATTAAATTATATCCTCTCTACAAATAAAAGAAATTATAATTTAATCTCTTAAAAATTGTAAAATTTTACATTAATAAAATAACAATTAAATTTTAACTCTAAAAATTTATAATTTAAATTCCGCTCTCCGAAAAAGTTTCTAACTTGGGGACAGAACAAATTTTAAGGGTTCAAGAATATTTTTATAGAGAATAAATATATGAAAATGATATCTATTTATAAGGCTTTCTATTCAGATTTTTGCAACTTACACAGGAGAGCATCAAAAACAGCTTTGGCTACACAAAGAGAGAGAAGAGTGGGTTGCTGAAAATACTGGGCTGTCATCCATCTAATCAAGGACCTCCACCCACCATCACCATGGCACGGGTTTTTTTACAAAAATATTATAAAAAAATAAAAATTTATCAAAATATTACAAACTTTTTTTATTTATCAAAATATTACAACTTTTTTTTATTTACTAAAATATATAAAATTTTTTATTTATCAAAATATATAAAAAAACCGAAAAACAAAAAAAAACTTGACACCAGCCAATTAAATTGGTGGCACCAAAGGTGCCAAATAAATTGGTGGCACCATGGTGCCAAAGGAAAAAAATGTGTAATTGCTTGCTAAGTCCTCCTTATTTATTATTTTCTTTTTATTCTATTTCAACTCATTTTTTTATTTAATAACTCTATTTTAATTTAATAAACTATTTTCATTTAATAACTATTTTAATTTAATAAACTATTAAATAATACTTAATTTTTTTAAATTAAAATAGAGTTATTAAATGAGAGAATTCTAATTAAGTGACCATCTGTAGTTTCAAGGACCTGACATGCAAATTTACCATTTTGAATTTTGAAAGTGAATTGCTACTGCTTGAGCACTAAAATTAAAATGTGGCTAATTGCCTTCTAAGCCCTCCTTATTTATTATTTTCTTTTTATTCCCCTTCAACTCATTTTTTTTATTTAATAACTCTATTTTAATTTAATAAATTATTAAGTAACTTAATTAAAATAGTTGTAAAAGTTGTAATATTTTGGTATTACTTAAATTAAATTAAAATAGAGTTATTAAATAAAAAATTGAGTTGAAGGAGAATAAAAAGAAAATAATAAATAAAGAGGGCTTAGAAGGCAATTAGCCACATTTCAATTTTAGTGCGCAAGCAGCAGCAATTCACTTTCAAAATTCAAAATAGTAAATTTGCATGTCAGGTCCTTGAAACTGCAGATGGTCACTTAATTAGAATTCTCTCATTTAATAATTCTATTTTAATTTAAAAAAATTAAGTATTACTTAATAGTTTATTAAATTAAAATAGAGTTATTAAATGAGAATAGTTTATTAAATTAAAATAGAGTTATTAAATAAAAAAATAAGTTGAAGGGGAATAAAAAAATAATAAATAAAAAGGACTTAGCAAGCAATTACACATTTTTTTTCCTTTGGCACCATGGTGCCGCCAATGACTTTGGCACCAATGGTGCCACCAATTTATTTGGCACCTTTGGTGCTGCCAATTTAATTGGCTGGTGTCAGGTTTTTTTTTTTGTTTTTTGATTTTTTTTTGATATATTTTGATAAATAAAAAAAAATTTATATATTTTGGTAAATAAAAAAAATTGTAATATTTTAATAAATTTTTATTTTTTTATAATATTTTTGTAAAAAACCCCATGGCACCATACCCTTCCATTATTATGCCTAGTCTCTTGATAAATAAATAAATAAAGATGTTGAATCTCAACAGTCCCTCAAATAAGATGTGGAAACTGCCCATCTTCCCCATTTGGCACTTGCTTACCACACCACCCACCCTTCTTACTCCCAACTCTCAATTCCATCATTCAAATTGCCCACCTTCTCTCACTTTCCCTGCCTCGGAAATGGAAAATTGCCTAATTCTTGACATATATAGATATAGATATATTAAGCTTCGTCCACTTTGAAGAAAAATAAAATTAAGAAGAAATATATATAGTATATTTTTTTGCTTTTATTTTCTCACATAAACGTTCTCTAATTTCGACCTTCCAAGTGGGGTTTCAATATTCAAAGTCAATTCCTGGATGTCACATCTTCAGATCTTATCCCTCCCTCATCTTTTTCATCCGCCTCATGTCTCGGGACGATATCCATTCCTGACCTGTTACAATCATAAACACCCAAAACAAATCATCATACACTCAAACATACAGTAAATTACTTTATAATCGCCAATAATGAATGACCAGCTCTTTTTGCATCAAAAAATATGTTGATTTTATAATCTTGACTTTGGAATTTAACTAACAATCTGGGGTTTCTGTGGGCTCTCTCCAGTTCACTTCCCAATCTCATCATTGCATCATTGCTACTTGGAATATTTTAACATTTTTAAAGCCTTTATTTTGGTTGAATTCTATGGGCTATCTAGACTCAAACCAGTAACTTACTTCCTTAGCAGACTAAACCATTGCAAAGTTCGGCTCGGTCGGTTTGTCGCTTACCCGAACTACAAAGCATGATTTATCATGATATTTCCGGTGAAAACAAAATTAAATCATAGGGGAAAAAAGAACAGATTACATAAAAGTGGATTGAGTAGATTTGAAGTTATGAACTGCCTGCCTACTTAGGGGCCCGTTTTTATTTTAATTTTAATTTTTTTTATTAGAGATAAAATTATATTATCCTGAAAAATCCTACTGTATTCGACAGCTTGGATGGGGCACTTATTGGTTCACTAATTGATGTCTTGTTTTAGACATTATTTTATAAGGGAAAATGGTTGGGACTAAAGAAAACCACGTCGCTACTTAATCATAGTTTAGTAATTAGGGTAATACAAATAGGCCACGTGCTAAGTGGTCGACCTTCCTTTATCAATGCTTTGTTCATCTGTCTCATTAGAAGCAGCAGCAAAAATCAAGTCGCTAACAGACATGCAGCATCTCGATATTTTATTAATTATTATAAATGCATTGCTTACCATGTAGTTTCAAGTGTAGGAGGGAGAACTAATAAAATTGGTGGGCTGTTGGACCCTGGCTCGACACCATCGAGCTAGCAGGCGTGGATGGTGGAGACTCGTCTAGCTGGTGGCATTCTAGGTTCACTCCAAATAGCCGTACCAGCCTCTTTGGGTTCCCCGCTGCTGTAGCTTGGTTTTTAACAATGCTTCCTGCAATGGCAAATAAAAAACACTTCTATCTCTCAATATATGTAATATTAATCCATGAACTCCAAGTTGCTACCCAGAAATGTTAACTGAATAATTCCATCTACTTTTGTTCGCTTTTTTTGTTTTATTATTCCAATGACACAAAGGAAGAAGAATACTTGAAGCTATCATAAGAAAAGGTTTCTTAATGCTTACTAATTAAAGTGAAGGTAACAAAATCATTTGGAACACACACATAGATGGGGTTATGTAGATATTGGTACTCCTAATCCCCATAATAAATGGTCGTTCCGGAGTTAGTAGAATTTTAAAAGAACAAATTACAGAAACAGTCTTACACAACCACATTGCTCCCATGTAATTGGAAAGTGTCTTTCACGCACTTCCATGTGCCAATAATTCTCAATTTTATATTATTCCTAAAAAATTTTATAAATAAAACCCATTTCTTTGAAGAAGATAAATAGATAAGAGTTTTACAATGCGACAAATAAATATATACCAGCATGAAGACAGTCAGGTTGGTATGGCACATTAGCCTCAAGATCACCTTGAATGTGTCCAAGATGAGGATACCTTTGATACAATCCCCTATTACTCCACCCTCCATTTCCACCCCCACCACCACCGCTATCATTCTCCATCACGGCGTTTCCGCCATCAGTAGCTGCCGGTACAACCACCACTGCTGCACCGCGCCTCCTCCACCCTATAAACAATCTATCACCATCCGTGCGGTGTCTTTGGAATAAAATAATGTCACCAGCATCAAGTTGCTTCTCTTTGACGTATCTGCTCCATCCTTTTGTTAACACGTAGCTTTGGCTGCTGTTCCAATACGAGTAGCGGAAACGCCAACACTTGCCTGACTCGTCTTCGAAACTTAGCAACAACCCTTTATCACTGGAGTCACCGCCTAGCGGGAAGTATTTCTCGGCATGTTGTTTGGGGATAACAAGCCTGTTCAGCTTGCCAACATCGCTGGGGGTTAAGGGCTTTTCAAACATGGGTTCCGTTTCATGGCCTAGCTGGTGGTTTTCAGGGGGATTTGGTTTAGGGTTTAGGGTGTTGAGAGTGGAGGTTTGGTCGTCGAGTTCTTCGTCGTCGTCATGGTTAAGGTTGAAGTGGCGGGGAGCGTGGATGGAGGATAGGAACATGGAGGGGTAGAAGTGAGAGGTCCAGGGGGAGTTTTCAAGGGAAATTGAGGAAGGGTTGTGAAGCTTTGAAGAAGGGGGGGTTTGGGTTGGTTCCATAGAAGGAGTTTGTTTTGTCGTTGGATTGTTTTGTTTGAATTACTGGAAGTGGTTAATGGACATTTGAGAGACAAAAGAGCGAAGAAGAAAAGAGATGGGTGCTTTAGAGCAAGTGTGGAGAAAAAGAAAAGAGAGGAAGGTATGGAAGAGTGAGGTGAAAGAGGGCAGGCGTGATGATTATGAGTTTGATGTGGAAACTATTTAATGCAGCTACAAAGATAAAGATATGACAATGAAAGAGAGAGAGGGAGGAAGTGAGAGGAGAGAAGAACAGAGTAAGATTGAAGTGAAAGAGAGAGAAAAGAGGGTCGGGGTAACCGGGAATTCTTGAAGTACTTGACAGCCTCGAAACTATTTTAAGGTTTTTTTTCCTGGAAAAGAGGTAAAAAATATGTGTTCTTTAAGAACTGAATTATATTTTTATTTTTATTTAAAAAATAAATAAAATTGGTGTTTTTTTAAATGACATTGGTGTTTACTATTAAAAATTAGTTTTTGTTATTAGAATAAGATAAACATAATAGGTATAATTACCTGATTATTCTGTTATTCATATTTAAAGTATGATTTTTCGTTATTAAATTAATTACTCAATTTTTAACTTTAAAAATAAATAAAAAAATTTAATAAAAAAACATCTTTTTATAAAGAGAGTAAAATATAATTTAACTCTTAATATAAAAATTTTTATAATAATTTTACTGTGAAAAAAATAATGTAGTTTTGTGTGAGTAAAATATTTTTTACATATAAGTTTATTTTTGTCTCTAGATTTATGACTATTTCTTTAGTAATATCTTCCATTATATGCTTCTAACACTGTCAGTAAAAAGATTATATTTCCGATCAATCATTATACGTGCTTTGTGTAACGCAAAACTTTGGGGTTAAAATTTTAGTTCAAAATTGGGGAAGAGTAGGTATTGACTTCATACTTAATTTCTACGTGTAAATATTAATAGGAAAGTAAAGATAAAATACACACTAATTTTTTATTCAGATTCCGGAGTTACAATACTTGAGGGGGGAAATCTAAAAAGTGTATCATCATTGAATGAAAATAGAAAGGATAATGTTAAATCATAAACATTGCTGGGATTGGAGCAATTACAATTGATTTCCTTTCACTTTGCCTACAAAAAGAAAATTAGTTTCTGAAATTCACATTTCCAATATATCTTGTGATTGGGAGATATATATATTATAAAGTAAAAAATATTTGCCGAATTGGGCAGAACAAATGTATTCAGATGAACCTTGAGAAAGAAAAAAGAGGGTTTGTCGATTGAATTTTCTGCAATTTAGAAAACACCCCATGTTACTAAGCAAGTAACTGAAAAGAGGGTACTCAGTAGGCCCAATTCTGACGCAATATGGGTAATCAGGTTACCATCCAACGCCACGCCCAAACTGCAGGGTTTTTGGTAATCAGGGCCACATGTTTGATCCTCTTTCTTAATTTTTGCATCATTTCAAACAGTGAAAAATCTCATACTACATTGTAAAATCTGACAGAGATGAACAGGCTTGTTAGGTTTATATATTCAGTGAGAAAAGAAAAAAAAGAGAAGAAACAGTAAAATAAAACAGTGAAAAGAAGTTTTTGTTTTGTTAAAAGAACAAAAAAATACTGAAAGGATTAGGGGGATCTGACCTGAACGCCAGGAGTGGTCCATCTTCCCTAAGTTGTTTGTGGTATATTAGGTGAAAAGCTGGTTTTTTTTTTAAAATATAAAAAATTTTGAGCCTGCTATAATATTAATATGAAGAGAATGAGATTTGAGAGAACAGTATTTTCTTTTTCACGTGCATGAAAGCATTATTGATGTTTGGCCATTCCTAGTTTTAGAAAGCAGCAAGGAAACCATTGTGGGGGACTGAACGTTTTAAATAAATTATTTTTTAAAAAAACCCATGAATCCCTTCCCTTCAAAATGGAGAAAAGAGATGATAAATAGATGAGATAAGATTTTCCAATATCCAATTGGAACAACCCTTTCTCTCTCTTTTCAGCTAGGTTTATATTGCATCAGTACTCCAAGAAAACTTGGCTTAATCATAGGCTGATTATTCCCTCTCACTTCTCAGTGCAAGTTTTGTAATAATAATAATAATATGTTTGTGAAAGCATGTTATCTGGGCAACAACATGAGGGTTTTTGGAAGGAATCTCTCCCATGTCATTCGTTAAGTTTCACATGCTATAGAAACCAGAGTGGTGAACTGATAGGCCCTAATATTGTAATAAAAACAAAACTATATGATATGAGTCTTGAGAGTTTCTTCAGTTCCCAAGCAGAACCACCTGGATTTGTATGACCAATCTATTTAAGAGTTTCCATGTTCACAAAATGTCCAAGAATCTCTTTCTGTCATAAACTAATTAATTATTTCAAAGTATATTTATAAATATTGACACTTGGTTTGGGTGGTTGAATTTTACAAAGGCTAGCAACTTTTGTTGTGTTGTTATGACGAAACAAATATCTGATTAATTTATTGCACTGCATAGATGCTTCACTCGTACGAAAGGGCTATAATCAATGCACCATAATCTATTTTTATTTCATGACAAGTTGGCAAATGTTCTAGCTGACGATTTGATATTCAATTTATTTGTTCATACTAATTACATAATTAGTATCGTAAATTGTATAATATATATACACGCATGATACAAATTAATTAAAAATAGTGAAATCATGTTATGAGCAGGGGTGTTTTACGACCATATATATAGCATACATGGAGACACTTGAGTTGGTAGTGTAGTAAATAAAGTTGGTTATATATATATATACATTCCTTGGAGGTGTTGAAATATTTTCCAAAAATTTCATTTTCAGTAGTACAAAAGTGGCCGGGCGGGGACCATATTTGAATAGGCTATGGGGGAATAACATGGCTTAACACTAGTTGACATGGACCAGGCTTGGCAATGCATTATCACAGTATGGAGCCGATAAATTGGACTTTTGGAGTTTTCAATTTTTTTTTACACCTAACTTCCTTTCTTTATTATTATTATTATTATTATTATTATTATTATTAATTTCGACTTTCACCGGCCTTCCTGGATAAAACAAATCGTTTATGGTTTAGCTTGCCTCCTGCCTTTAAACCTTTTTTTTTCTTTAAAAATGAAATTACAAATTTAGTTTAATTACTTATAATCTTATGAATTTAAAATCAAATTTCAGTATCGGTAACTCTTATTATTATGATTATTTACGTGACTTTTAAGTTTGGAGGGATTGGAATGACATGAGATACTAAAATGTCTTCATTTTTGCACCTAAATTATATATATATATTCGTAGGAAAGATCCGGAACTCTTTGGAAAAGTTTTTATGGAAGTAAAAGAACGGGTGAAATGGAAGTAACAATCCTTAATTGGAACTCAAATACTTAATCTTGTGTACTTTAAACTTCTTTATTTTCAGTTGTGTCCTAAATAAGGGATGTTTGTCCGTGACTCGTGAGTTCACTTATCTCGGAAAATGACTCCATTTTCTAGAGCCTTTCTTCGTAGATAGAACTCGCATACATTTTTTTAATTTAAAATGTAGATTTATTAATAATTGTTCTATAAATAACTACATACAAATGTTTATGGCCCGAGCTGACTCGGGCTTAGTTTGATTTTTTTTTTAAATTAAGCATACTACATATTAATTATTATAATTAAATTTAAATAAAAATGTATTTAAAATTATTTAATTTAAATTAGAGCCGGACCAAATCAATTAAAGGATTAAAAATCTGTTCCAAGCCTAGGCTGAACTTAATCGACCAGACCGAGGGCCACGAACAGATATATTAAGTGTGTTGAATGAATTTATACCTACATTTTCCAGATGAATAGTTCTTCTCATGATCAGTTCAAACAGTGGTTTATAGATTCCTTAAAAGAAACAGCATTTTATAGATTAATAAAGTGTTGAATTCTTGATTTTCATGTTTAAAATTATAAATACTTTTAAACAAAATTAAGTTATATATATAATTAATAAATATTTTCATAATTGAAATGCCCCGAACCATTATTGAAACTTGACAATGGAAGGTTCATGAAGAATTATTATATAATACTAAAATAATCCTGTAAAAAGAAGTATTCATAATTGGAATACTCAGCAAATCATGAAACTGTATGTTGTGGATTCATTTCCTTCCACAAATTCATCAAAATTTGGCACATGTGATGACATATCTGACATACAAACAAATCTAATTTAGAAACAAAATACTATTATATAAAAATAATAATATTTTTTATATTAAAAAATCATGAATAAACTATAAATAATTGGATTTATAAATCTGAGTAAACAAACACCAAAATTCCAACTAAGTACCTCTCTATTTACAAAGGTTTTTTTAGAATCTGATTTTATAAATTTAAAAATTATGAAAATGACTCAACTTTGGGATTAATTATGTAAATGACCTAATTTCTACCGTAGAGTTGGGTGCCGCCACTTTCTCAAGCACCACCACCCTAAAAATCCCCCCCTAAAGAAAAGATTTTTTTTGGTACCACCTAACAAATTGGTGGCATCGGACGGAAGCGTGTAGGGGCAAAACTTACAGGTTTTTGAACATTTTCAAGCCAATATGTCTCAAAAAATTTTCTACAATTTATCTAAATTCAAATATGCTAGGGAATGAATTAAAAATGTTTAAATTTAAATAAACTTGGGGAATTGTTTTGAGGGACATATTGATAATTTAAATAAGAATTTTGTATATATTTTTTTAAATTTTTTGTTTTTAAAGAAATAAAAATAAATGAGAAGGTTTTATTTTTGTTTTTTTATATCTTTCAATTTCAAAAGAGGACAAACCTATCATGTAAATAGATCAAATGTTTAATTAGGTACTATCATACTCTTATGGGGCACTTTTTTTAGCCAATCTAAGAAGGATAATTATTTTATTAAGCTCTTGAACGTTTTACCCCTGTATACTTCAACTCGGAGTCGCCAATTTATTAAGTGGCACAAAAAAGATTTTAATTTTTAAAATTTTTAAGGTGATACTGCTTGGAAAAGTGATGATACCAAATTCTACTATAAGAATTAAATCATTTCCATAATTAATTTTAAAATTGAGTTATTTTATAAATTTTTTTTAAATTTATATGATTATAAGCCACCTACAAGGTATAGCTATACATTGGCAGCATTTAAGCCAAGCTAACTGATCACTCATCCTTTAAATAGTAAAGGCAGAAAATGGAGTAACAGGCTAACTGCCAACCAATGCACCAAAACAGGGATAAATTAATTGTTTAAATCATTGGACGGCATGTAACAATTTCCCGAGGCAATTAATGCCAATTTAGCTAGAGAGAAAATAAAATTTATAGACTATATAGGACAGACCAATTAATTAAAAAAGAGGTCTTAATTAATATTTGTTTTTTATCAACTTGGCATCTAACTTTAGTTTTCATCACACATTGTTTTAATTGTTTACATGTGGATTAAACCAAAAAAAAAAAAAATTTATGTTGTTTCCATCTAACCTGATATTTAGAATAATTTTAATAACAAGAATGAGACTTAGGAGGATCATCACCGCATAACTATTTTTGGGCTTTTTTATAAAAATATTATTAAAAAATTAATTAATTACAAAAATAGATGAGAATAAATTAATTATGAAATTGAGATGTTTGTTACAGTAACATTTGGTGTTGTTTAATACATTGATGACACCGGTGAACTTAAAAAAAATTATGACAGGAAAAAATTTGAAAATGTGAAAAAAAATTAATTGGTATCGCCAATATGTCAGGTGATACCCCTTGTGTAACATCCCGGAATAGGGCCTAGGAGTCTGGGCCAACGAACCGTTATAGTTTTTTAAGGGTTGAGATTGATTGGTTAGCAGTTACGGACTAAATTGCGATAAGGGTAAAAGTACAAGTAGTTGAATAGTTATTTGACCAAAGAGTTTAGAAAATGATTTCCTTCCTTAATTGAAACATATGCACATAAGACTTCTTCTGTCATTAGGAGACCCTTGCAGCCTATAATACCTTAGTTACATATGAATTAAAACTTTGCCAATGCAGGTTTTAAACCTCTATGCATACCAAAACTCTTCTATTAGCCAAACCTTTATTGAATTCTTTCACTCTGTTTTCTGTCGAGTTTCTGCAAACCAAAAACCAAGTTCATTTTTCTTAAATATTCAAGGTAAGACTCTATTTCTCTATTGGGTTAGATGTTTAGAAGAAATCTTAGAACTTTCAAGAAAGTTCGTAACAAAGGAAACTAGGTTTTCCAAAAAGGCTAGTACGTGCGAACCTAGGTTCACTTTCGTTTATGTATGAGTTTTAATGTGCTTTGTATGTTAGCGACTTGTGTTTATTTGTGAAGTTACGAACCTGATAGAGCCATCTACAAGGAAAAACAAGGGAAAGATGAAGCTTGTTTAAAGCTTTCAGTAAATTGGTGAGTGTTCAAGTATTGCCACTTGTATATGCGAACCATAGTGTTAATCAGGAGCTTAGGGCTTTATCTTAAGTTTCAAGAGTAAGTCTTCCCTAAAAATTTATTTTGTGATTATGTTTAAATATGTGTTTTTATGAACAGTGATATGCGAGCTCTATGCTACGAGCTAGTCACGAACAGTGTTTTTACGAGCTCCTTGTGAATTGTGAGCTCGGTGTTTAAGTAAATGTGTTGGCACTATAATATTTTGTAACCGTTGGATATAATGGCATGCCATAGGATTATGAGTACTCACCTTTGTGTTTTGTGATTTGTGCGAGAGGCCCTAGGACAGGTTAGGAGAAATAAGGGAATGACGAGCTAAGCTCCATTCGATGGGATATGCTATTGTGATGGAGAGTGTTAGCTTAACAATACACTTATGGGATATGCCAGACTCATTGAGTCATTCTGAGGCGATATAAGGAGATCTGTTTATCCAACAGAAAAGAATATGTGAACAAGATAGTTTTTAAAATATTATGTTTTATTGATTGACAGTGGTATCCGCGGACCAGACTTCCCGTAAATATGAAGGGCCCAGTTCACAGAACAGTAACCTTGATAAAACTCTCATTTAACTTATGTATTTGTGTGTGCTATATGGGTTTTCTGATCATTCACTGAGTTGTGAACTCACACACTCTTTAAAATATTTTAGATAGGTAGTGATCGGCTGTTTAATGTCACAGCAATAATGTGCAAGCGTACACTATCGATGCAAGTATAGCAGACAAATATGAGTCTGTCGGATATCGATCCCACGAGGATGGCTGTCTTTTGTCTATCAATGTCAGTGCAATAATTAGATAGGAATGCGATAAATTGTGAATGTAGTTGTCAAAGAAATAACTTGAAAACAGTAAGATAAAATATGATACTGATAAACTGGGATTCCCAATATGAATATTCAACAGAATGTTAAATGCTCACAAGGTATAAAAGGATAGGTGATTGTCAATGCATTAAATCGCAATGAATATCTTACCAAACTTAACTTCTATATTTAATCCAAGACTTAATCATGCACATTATCCACGCCTTCTGGTGATGGCAATTGAACACAATTAAGAACAAGTAGATTAAATTCCTCTAATCCTCAAGCAACTTCCATTGTCATACTTGTTAACTTGAACTGTCACTGCACCTTCTAGTGTTAGTGACCACAATAACACTTCCATGCTAAAAACATTTAAACCCAAAGATAACACAATAGAAGCAAGATTGAATAAAATAACATTTAACCCAGAAATCATGTCTACTTTCGTACTAACATGAAATAAGAAGTAATCACCAACGTTTAGAAAAGAAAAATAAAAGAAATAAGTGGAGAATACTATTCTTAAACAACTCGACTTGGACCTGCCTATTCCTCCTTGTGTCGCACTCAGGGCTCCTCGTCAAGAGCTGATTTGCATCATTTTCACATCGGTTCACCCGTTGGAGCTTAAGCCGCCATACCCGAAAGCTTTAAGGGGTAAGTTGAAGAAGATAATACTTTCTTTAAAGCTCCCGCTTTTTACGTAAATATATTGATATTTATCCAAAAAGCATAAGTGTCCTTTCATCAGACTCATGCTGCCTCTGTACGTACAAGTTAGTTGTACCAGACTAGACAGCTCACACTTTTTTGTTGTTATCCAGACAGCTGTCAAGTGCGGCGACAATTCTGGGCGCAATCTGAAAACACTCATGCAGCGACATCAGTACCAAAACATGACAAAATTAAGGAAAATAGGCTGAGATCCACTGAGTTATAAAATGCAATTTACTAAACTGAAAATGCTAAAACATGTTCTAAAGATAACTAAATGGGTACAAATTAACCAATAAGTAGGGAGAAAACATATGTTCTTTCTAGTACTATCAGTTAGCGTTGGGTGAGGGCACGCAGTGGAGCTAGAGATCCGACATAATTTTTTCTAAGTACTTGGAAAGGTTGATTTATGGAACATAGAGGTAATGTGGGCCAAAATCTATCCTGGGTGTAAAATTATTCTTTATTATTTTCTTTAAAATATTTCAAGTATCTGCGAAACCTCTTCTTGTTTTCCATGTAAAAGTTTGCATAAGATAAAAACTGTAGCATCCTTGTTTTGGCGTGTAGACTGAGAGTAATTTGTGTGGTGTAGTCCTATCTGTCCAATAGTTTCTTTTGGGCGTATAGAATGGGCGCATAGTAGAAGTTGAGATATTAGGTAAAGACTGACCTCATAATGTGTTGAATTATAAAGAGAAAGAGTTCGATAAAAGTATTTGGGAAATTGCAAGTTGGGTTAATGCCAAGGGTATGGTATGCCATGTTTGATTGAAATTACGGTGCTAGTTATGTTGTAAATATGTTGGTTAAGAATCAATTGATTAGATGAGCCAGGTATAAATAAATTTATTGAATGATCATTTATATTCTTCTCAAGGGTCGTAGACCAAGATAAGGACAATCCTAAAAGATTGTGAGACATGTCAAGTTCCATAATGAGGATATAGGTTGTATATATATGTACTCAAGTTTGAGAAAAAAGGTGAGTTTTCTTCTTCCTTCTTCTAAAGTACTATTATCTAATTCTTAAGGAACCAAAAACATTTCTTTCTTCTTTAACCTGGAAGTTGTAATTCTATATTTTATCAGTAAATACTCTATATCAAGGTAAGTATTATGGCTCTGCATGTCAAGTTATGAAAGATTAAGTCTATATGGGTACATGAACAGTAAGATGAAGAAATAAAGCTTTGCATTGGGGTTATCTATGCTCAAGATGATGGTAAATAGTATGCGAATGATTTTTAATGTTCCTATGTTTTGTAAGCAGTGGTTGCTATAGTTTCATGATGGAAGTTTGAATCTAGAGCCAAAATTATTGTATGTGGGTGTTAGGTGAGTTCTATACTGACTCTTGCATGCATACTGATCATATTATGAGTCATCTATAAAAAATTGATTGAATTTTGGATCCAAAGTCATGAAAAGTATAGTATGTGATGACTGATGTACGAGTATTGAAACATTGAAGTATGGCTAAGTATGTATATTTCTGAAATGCATGCTATGAGATGTGTGTACTGATTGAATGTATGTTAGTAAAGTAAAATATTGAATTTAAATTGTCTCAAACATTGAAGTATGGCTAAGTATGTATATTTCTGAAATGCATGCTATGAGATGTGTGTACTGATTGAATGTATGTTAGTAAAGTAAAATATTGAATTTAAATTGTCTCAATACATGAAAAGTCTGTTAAGAGAGTCTATGTATGCTCACCACAATGGTGTCTAATGGAGTCCATCGGGACTAAGAACACGATTTCTGATATGAACTTTGAAGGAAAAGTCCATGTCCATGGCACCCTCTGAAAAAGAAATAAGGAATGGTGATTACCTAATTGGGTTCTCTGCATGTCCGAGGACGATGATGGGCAACCTCATGTAGTGTGAGTTTAGGTAAATCCATATCGTAAACATGACAGCTAAAGAATAGCCTTTGTGGCAAACTCTGAAAGGATAGCCTTTGTGGCAAACTCTAAAAGAATAACCCTTATGGCAAACTCTGAAAGAATAGCCTTTGTGGCGAACTTTGAAAGGAATGTCTTTGTGGTGAACTCGGAATGGATCGCCTTAGTGGCATACTCTATCTGATTTCTTATAATGCCCTCAACCCGACCCGATTAATTAGATTCGGATATTTAGTGTTACACACAAATACAAACACGAGCTTATTTTTCTTGTAAAATCTTACATATAATGACAACTTACTTAACTACAAAATTTCAAAGCTAAAATACATAAATAAATACAATAAGTAATCACAACTACAACATGAGGCAATTAATTACAACAATACCTAAATTAAAACCCTAATCTATTACAAATACCTCTAGGTTGGGATTTCTTAGTAATTCAAAATTTGAACATGCTATCCAACTTGCACTATATGCATAATATCCCGATCCACCACTCCTTTGGTGTAGTCCTAGTATTTCCCTTCTAGGTGCAGAGTCTCAATCAACTTGAAACAATAAATATATTCATGTAAGTTCATAAGAACTCAGTAAGAATTAATCATTTAAACCTTGATTGGTTTCCATAAAGTGCCAACTTCTCTTCTTTCAACATCAATGGCCTATCACAATGAGCATTGCATAAATCACACAACATATTCATTCCTTCTATATGTTATTTCATAGCTTGAATCTGTTACCGATGTGTATCCTTGACATCGTTTTTTGAGGAAATCTCTTTCAACTTCTCTTCATCATGGTTCTTTTCTCATATTCTTGCAAACTGATGTTCAGAATCTTTTCTTATATCTAATTCTCAATTTTCACTATTTACAGATAGATGCCCTTCTTTAAGGTATCAGACACAACCTGATTCAATTTGTTCTTTCAGTGAGGGTTTGACCACCCCACTATCTCTTCAATTATTCCTTAATTAATTTGGTCCTTTATCAGTATCTTTTGCATACCAAAGCCTTCAGAACTTGTTTTATATGCTTAAGTTCAACCCAGGCTAATTTTTACAGATATGGCTTATTACAGTCCCTCTTCGAATGTTCGGTTTTCAACATATACTCAGAACATACTCTCAGTGAAATCCCCATTACGTTTATTCAGATCATTACCTTCATTCCTGTCTTAACTTTGTTCTACCCTTAACATATATTCAATAGATATATTAAATTATTTTAGCTCCATTACTCACATTTAAGAGCCAAGCTGAACACACCATATAGCTATATACAGAGCTCGCCATACAGTCATTCATTAGAATACGCCTCGAGGACCTATAAATCATTTTCTACCTCAGTGGTTAAACAAAGACCTACAACCCAGTTACTGACACTAGTCATACCAAACATTTCAAGTCACCAATCCTACAGCTTACAGAAATCATGCTTCACATACCAGCCACTGTCACTTCAATGCACTTCAACATAATGCATACCTATATGCCATTCATCATGCAGTTCGAACTCACCTAATTTCTTACATCACATACATACTCTCTTCTCCAATCTCTTATATACTCTCATGATTTCCAGAGTATAGATCATAACAATACCTTAAGGGATACTTAACCACCTTGGATGAACTACGGTACGCCAATCATTATTCAGTGTCATTATTTCTGGCAGATACCACTCCAGTTTCATCATTCTCTTATACGCCAATTATCACGCTCCTGTCCTACTAAAACTTCCTTATCTGATTAATTGAGATATCATTTCATACTTTTTATAAGTTTTTAGTCACAATAATAATTCCTTAACAGCCCCTATCCTCATAATCCACTTCTAACAACTTATGCCTTAAGCCATACTCTTATTTCAATCAATTATTCGCTCATTTTTACCTTGGGTGGAGACATATGCATTTGGCAAACACTTTCATTAAACTGAATACCTTCAAAATGACACTCAAACATGCCCTGATTTTATACCAAACGTATTTATACTGACAAGACATTGCTTAAATAATTTAGTTGAATTCCACATCCATTCTGCAAGAATATGTATATTCAGAATACCCATTTTCCAGATTCCTTATTATTTTAGGAGAGATCATTAAATCTTAGACAATTGTGTCTTGACAGATTCCAAATAACTCTGATTCAACCATTAACCATAATATAGACAAACTCTCAATGACAGAGCCTTAGATCTTACACAGTTACAAATATATATACATATCTAACCATTTCAAATAATCTTGGTGAATACCTTTATTATCTTGCAACTAAACAGTTATTTTCAATAACTTATTTGATTAATTTATAGATCTTACTTAACCCTTAATACCATTTTACCTTAGTTATACTTATCACAAAACTATTTGACTTATTCATATCTTATCAGAATTACGAGTATACAAACTTTACTAGATATTTATGACAGATCACACCATTCAGGCCAAACAGAACATACCATACAGAGTCATATACTTATAGTCCATTAATAACATTATTTCATATATTGTTATGGGTTGAAACCACATAGTTTTAGTATTGCGGTCTTCCATTTCGATTATCATGTCGAAGGCTACACCATGAATCATTTCTATCATATCAATTCATATTCTTTGCTGCCGGAAAACTCAGCCTCGTGGACTTGCACACACATCATTTATCGCGATCGGCCAATTCAGTCATTAGTTTGCTGAAGGCTACGCCATGAGTGTTTTCTTGTCATAGGATGCTATGGGTCAAAACCACATGGTCTTTCCTTTCGTTCATGCTATGACTTACTAGTCTAGTTAGAAATAATAGCATTGCTAGAGGCTCCACAAAGAGAACTTAATCATGGTATTCACTTACCTAAACACATTCATATGCCAAATAATTTCTTGCCTTTAGTTCTCAAATTATACTTAAATAAATATATTAATATCAAACATTCATGACTTAACTTTTTTCTTACAATCTCATACATGTATCATTCTTTCTTTACCTTTTTCATGATTTCTGATTTGCGGTTTGATCATGTTCATAAATATATTTTAATATGAACAATATGTATACAAGAGTCATAGTAGAGACTCACCTACAACAGCTCGAACGCCAGATCCAAACACTTGACTTGTAATTGGAAGCAATCACTGCTCAAAGAACATAAAAACATCACCAAAACCTATTCATATATATATATTTCCATCTTCTTCTCAAACATTGACAACCCCATACAAAACCCATTTTTTCTTTAATCTTACTATTCACCAAAGTTAACAGACTTACTCTTCAAGATTCCTCATGCATAACTGAATTACTCACCTAGGAAATGATGAAACTTTCTGCTTTAGATCTGTTCCTTAGTTCTAGCCTAAGGGTAGCAAACTATAGATGGCTTCCAAAGAAAGCCACACCCACGTTTTCAACCTTTCTCTCCAGCCCATTTAACTAATATATTTACAAAATAAGACCCATGTTCCCTTAATAAAACTTGACACGTTTCACACTCTTTCAAAAATTTCTTCAATAGTGGTTTACAATTGTAAATGTAATTGTAAATAATAGTCCAATAGGGACAATATCTGGTTACCCTAACCAGAGGGGCCCTAATTTCTACACTTACAATGCAACTAACATCGTTACTCCAATAACATGGTGTATTACACCTTTGACGAGTACTCCTTTCGTAGTCATCTCTCCACTTGGCTATTATTTTATCCTAACCAACATGATGATCTATCCTTAAACCACTATCGGCTTACACACTATTACACTTAATATCTATCCATAAAACTGGTTTCGTTGGAGAAGTTAAAGAATTGAATTTACACTAAGGTTCTCAGACATTACACTTTGCATGGTATGGTTCGCAAGGTTCGGTCAGTGAGGTAAAGCTCACGAAGTCTATTCTTGGCCTACCTGTTTTAGTACGAAACAGTGTTACGAAGTCAGAAACTATGAACCCCAAAGGTTGCGAACCCTATGAATGAAATCTTTGAGTTTTCATACCTTAGTCCATTGCATGACTTTTCAGCTACATGTTAACATATAAACCTATTTGCGTGTGGTGTATTGGAGGTTCGGTGGGTATTACTCAGAGAGTCACTTCGGTGGCTAATATCACATTCTGAGTTTGGGTTGAGCTGTGCGAACTGAGTTGGGTTGATACATTTATTAGTATCAAAGTCAGGTTTGTATAATTTGTTAGGTTCCTTTGGCTCTACAAGTTTATTTGGTAGGTTTGCCGGTTGTTTGATTGTTTTGCGAACCTTTCTATGAGAACTTTTTATTATGCGAACCCATCGATAAATTTACATGAGATTGTCTAAGATTGATTGGGAAAACATTGCCCTCATTAACATGTTCTTGCAAGTTATGCCATGGATCACTTCCTGCTACTCACCTTTTTAGTTTTGTGTGTTTAGTATTAGCAGTAATGCCACTTAGAAGAGTAAACATGACGTGAACCGTGTTAATAAAGCTACAAAACCTTCAGAGGGTGATAGGGCTTTGACGCCACCTGTGTGACCTCGTAGGGAAAATGTTATGGATGAGAGTGTCAAACCATTGGTACAAGTTGTAATGCCCTAAACCCGACCCGATTCTCTGGGTCTAGATCTCGGGTGTTACTACACAAAATACTTAACTGAATTATTGAAACAGTTGACAAATACTCCTTACTGAAAATGTTTTTCTTATTTATTTAACTAAGAGACTGAATAACTAAGAACAAAGGAAAATATTTAAAACAAAACAAAATAAAATAAAATAAAATAAAATATTACAATAGGCTTATTACAACTCATTACAATATAAAAGTTTCTTAAAGACAGACTTGTAGGGCATATCTCTAAAGTACGACATTATCCCATATACATGAATAACGATAACTAAGATTCCATCTGTTTTTAGAAGAATACATTATACAACTCAAATATAGTAGATTCCTGATAACTCAGATTCAACCATTACCTAACTCATACAAACTTGAATTGACAATTTCTTATGTCTTTCATAAACATGAGTATGCCCATTTTCAAAATTAACAGATTACCATGGCGGATACCTTGTTTAACATACAGATACACACTTCTTTTTAGAACTTCCTGTAACACCCCTAACCCGTATCTGTCCCCAGAATAGGGTTACGAAGCATTACTAAAATTTACAGATTAAGTATAGATATTTCACTAAATTTAACATTTATGTTAGATATTATTCATAAATTCCATTCTATGATCCCCTGAAGCCTAAAATATGCATTAAAAACAAGTCAGGACTAAATCGGGTACTTAGAGAATTTTTCACAAATTTCAAAATTTTTCCTAGGTGCAGGGGACACACGCTCGTGTCTCAGGCCGTGTGGGCATTCGAAATGGGGCACACGGCCGGTTCCCAACCCGTGTAACTCTCTGACTTGGGTCACACGGCCAAGTCACATGCCCGTGTGCTACGCTGTGTGTAGGTGCAGGGGTCACACGGCCAAGCCACACGCCCGCGTGCCAGGCCGTGTGAAAAATCCTGAGCATTCTGCTTTGAATTTTAAAGATGCAAGGGATACACGGCCAAAACACACGCCCATGTGCTAGGCCGTGTGTCACACAGAGCTGAGACACATGCCCGTGTCTCTACCTGTGTGGACAAAATAAGGCCATTTCCTAGCCATATTTCCCATCCAAACTTGTTTTCCACCTACAATAACACTTAAATACATTCACAAACCATATCAAAGCACTTAAAACAAACCAAAACCATGCCTTAAACTTGACATATTATACATACAACCAAAGTGCTTTTAGGCACCCTAGTAGACAATTTATTAATATGTCATTTCAAAACTTATACTTACCTAGATACCAAATGCATATATGCTTAATCAATTTCATACTTGAAACATGATAATACCATATATTTATATCAAAACATGACCATTACAAGCCATTCCAATGGCTAATTACAACTAAAACATTTATATGCCAACATTGACCAAGTTAACCTATACATGCCATTATAATGAAAGTTAATTTACTAAATATACCGAGATGAGCTGATGGATAGTGTGATGATATCTCCGCCAAGCTTCCAACCCAACGAGCCTTCGAATTACTATAAAACAGAGGGAAATAAAATAGAGTAAGCATATTATGCTAAGTTTGTATAACGGGAAATTAACTGACCAATCATTTACATTTAAAGTAAGCATACAAAATTCATCCAAATAAATTTGGCAATTTGCCTAAACACATATAATCTCAAGAAACATGTTAGTCATGAATTTCATGTTAACATTAAGAAACAAGAATGAGCTCATCATGTAACAAATTTCATATAAATATGCTTTCTACATCATATATCCATATAACATGTACATTTCCATAATAATTCAAGTTCAGATTTTTCCATGTCGAAACTTTACCTGTTTAATTTATTGGAAATATCGATGGATACACAGGTAGTACACTTGAAGTGTACAAACTATAATCTGTCAATTCATATTCATGAGTTCTCATTAGAGCACATAATCAGGAAGCCCTCTCTCGAGCCATATAACAAGAATCTCATATAAACCATGTAACAGGAAGCTTATCCAGGCTGTATAACGGGAAGCTCATAAGAGCGATAATCGAGAAAGTGATGCGAGTCAATAACAGGTAGCTCCGAAGAGCCATTAACGGGAAACTCCAGATAGCCATATATCGAGAAGTTCAAGCGAGCAATATTGGGTAGCTTCGGAGAGCCATTAATCGGGAAGCTCACAAAGAGCCATATAACGAGACGCTCATAAGAGTTGCGGTGTGCACACAACACATGCAAGATCACAACCGATTGGGATGCTCCAAAGAGCTATTATCGGGAAGCTCGCAAGAACCATATAACAAGAAGCTCGAGAGGGCTATTAACGGGACGCTCTTTTGAACTATGGTGTGTCCGCAACAAATGCAGGACCACAACCAATATGGGAAATCCTATATCCATCGAATTTCATTTATTTAAACGGGTCTTGACATTTATCGGGCTTTGTCGAATATGTAGTCAATTTCATACAATTAGCAATTACACAATTCACATATACAACATTCACTTCAAACATATATAAATATACACAATTTAGTTACACGAACTTACCTCGACAATGTTCGTGAACTTGTATGCTACTAATCCATTACTATTTATTTACCTCAATCTAGCTCCGTATTTGATCTATCCAAATCTATACGAGTAAATTTAGCTCAATTTAATACAATTCATATTCAATTCAATTCAATTCACATCCTAGGTAAAATTACCATTTTGCTCCTATACTTTTAATTAATGACGATTTCGTCTCTAGGCTCAAAAAATGAAATTCATGCAATTTAATCCTTGTTCCAAGCCTAACCGATTTTTACATGCAACATTTATAGCCCAAGTAATTTAAAAAATTTAAAATCTTTCCATAAATTTTATATCTTTACAATTTAGTCCCTAAATCACAATTTCATCAAAATTCACTTTACAAAAGTTATTTTTTTGTCAACAACCTTTCATTTTCTACCATAAATTTCATAATTCATACATATTCATCCATGGAAAGACTTGAGTAGTTTGATAACTTTACAAATTAATTCCCGAGATAGTTAGATTAAGCTATTACGATATCAAAAACATAAAAATAATTAAAACCTGGACAAGAATGCTTACCCAATTAAGCCAAATAAGCATGCTTGAGTTCTCTTCTCTTAGCTAGGGTTTTCATAAAAAAATTTGGGAAAGATGATGAAAAAGATGATATTTTATTATTTAATTAACTTATCATTTTTTATTATTTCAACTTTCTAATTTAGTCCTTTTCTTTATCAATTTTTCCCTGGATGAATTATCGTACTTATCTACTAACTCTCTTAATGGTCTATTTGCCATATAAGGACCTCCAATTTTGAATTCCAAAGCTATTTGATCCTTTTATCTACTAGAATTCAACATTTGCATTTTATGCAATTTAGTCCTTTTATCAATTAATCATGTAATCGGTAAAAATTTCTTAACGAAATTTTTATACGATATTCCTATCAAAATGAAGACCATAAAATAATATTAAAATAAATTTGCTTTCGGACTCAAATTTTTGGTCCCAAAACCACTGTTTCGATTTCACTGAAAACGGGCTGTTACACTTCCTTTATCTAATTCAACCAAACTAACGTTATCATAAAAATATCTATCACAGAACAATAAGAATTTACCTAGAACTTACCAGATGGGTGGATAAACGTAACTTAACAAACATACTTAGCAGAGTATGCCAGATGGACCAAACAGAACCTTCCAACTGAATGAGGAAAATATACCATTTTAAAGAAAAAGAATTAGAAAGTAGCATTGAAGGAAGAAGAAGAACCTTCTTCAGATGACCCATCGTACCTAGTGGAACTTAACAAGTGTCACAACTTTAGAATTTGTTCTTCTTAATGGCCTACAGTTTCCCAAGAGAAACATAAATGAGAATCATGTATTATAGATATCAGACTAGTCTATCTAGTTTGTTCCTAACCAGATTACTTTGCAACCTTACTAGCACAACTCTTCAGACAAACAAGGGGTACTATCATCTCAAAACATCTAACATGCAAAGCTATAATACAATTTAACATAGGATCACCATTAACATTCATTTACATACAATTTACTATCATCTGAAAACATGATAACCCCCATGCAAAGCCTTGTACTTACAACTTATTGTTCACATACCACATATAGACCTACTCTTTCAAAACATCTAACATGCAGAGCTCAAATACTTACCCAAAGATGGAACGATCACTAATTAAACAAAAAGTCCTTAACTTCCAACTGAATTAGGAAAATATACCATTTTAAAGAAAAAGAATTAGAAAGTAGCATTGAAGGAAGAATAAGAACCTTCTACAGAACCTTTCTCACACATATATACGATCCATCGTACCTAGTGGAACTTAACAAGTGTCACAAATTTAGAATTTGTCCTTCTTAATGGCTTATAATTTCCCAAGAAAAACATAAATGAGAATCCTGTATTATAGATATTAGACTAGTCTATCTAATTTGTTCCTAACCAGACTACTTTACAACCTTACTAGCACAACTCTTCAGACAAACAAGGGGTACTATATCTTTGCCGATAACTCATATCCTACTTACCCCTTTTTACTTAACACCATATTTTCCTTTAAATAGCAGAATTTCCTGAAATAAAATCTTTACCTACTTACACAACAGTTACTCTACGCCCACACTTATACACAAAAAGAAATATATGGGTGGATTACACTTCCACAAATATATTATTTTTCCACTATATGCCAAAATCTTAGATCCGCCAAACTTGGGGTGTGACAACTCTCCTCCCCTTAACAAAATTTTCTCTTCAAAATTTTTTTAACTTTGAAGAATTCCAATATATAATTGAAAACTAACCATTTGTGCCAAGTGCATATTGCAATTTGGCAAACTTTCTTTATTAATCGTAACAACTTTTCAGAGACTCACACCTTAGAGATCTCTACTAAGAAGAATGCCATCAATCTACTTCTTTGGGAAAATTTAGAATTTGGCGGTTACCCATTCAAATTCTAATGTTACACACTTGCATTTTTTACATATGTCAACTTTGCATTAGAGAAGCTGAACAGTTTCCACGAAATAAACTTCTTGCACATATTTGTTTCTATAAAACAAATATTCAAACACCCCTTCAAACACTTTTGCTAAATCAATTGAAACCTTAACTTTTCTCTTCTTAATCTTTCTTCCTTCTTTGTCTTCAGTCTCAGTTTCCTCAAAGGTAACATTTTCTTTCCTTTCTCTTTTACATATGGAAATGGTTAAGACTAACACCAAAGGGATGGCCCGAGGACAAAATAACTGAAATGAAATTCCCAAAAATCCCTTCTCCTTCAGACCTCAAAGTTTCAACAGTATTTCGTCGTTCGTGGAAACTCTTTCATATGAATGTAACACTACTCAGGATGAGATATACTAAGGCATGAGAACTTTGCCTACGAATTCAGATGACCACCAATGTGTCGTCTGGTTGACAACACCTATGGTTTTATTCTTCCCTTAGTTCTATTAGAGACTGGTTTTCATCTACCACTACATCCATTCCTTTTCTCGGTATAAAATGAGTTTGGTATTGCACCTGGGCAACTATCAGCCTTGTCTTGGTGGACTTTCGTGGCTTACTTCATAAATTGTTGCATGCGTACTGAGCCAACACTTTTGGGCGTATTCCAAAAAAATTATCAGCTAGAGATAAAAAGACATGGGACTGCTATTGGGAATGCCCATTCTATCATACGTTCAGGTTGTAAGCCAATAATTCAAAATTGTATGTCAAACCTACTCCTAAGGATGAATAAATTCATGAGAGTCATTTGTAGACTTGAAAGTTGATTTGGAATTCCCACACGTTGGTCCCTTCCTTGGGAATCTGTTTGTGCTCACTGTTAGTTAGTTGATTCAGAAGTGGCCCTAAAGCAGTATAAAAGACTTCAAAGAAGGCGTACACTTGAGCTGGTAGAGATTGGTATAATTAGGAATATCTTTTAGTATTGCCTACAATACTTGAATCTAAACGGTTTTTGAACAACTGATCATATAAACTAGTTGGACAACTTTAATATCCCTTCAGCTTCAGAATCTTGGCCTCACAATACCATTAGCAATTTAGCACAAATCTTGACTAGGCTTATAGGGAAACCTCATTTCTTTTTCTATGAAGTTTGTGGATTTATTCTCGCAATTGAGTTATCACTCCTCCTAGTACTCTTTCTTCTCCTTCTTCTTCTTCTTCTTCTTCTTCTTCTTCTTCTTCTTCTCCTTCTTTTTCTTTTTCTTCTTCTTCTTCTTCTTCTTCTTCTTCTTAAGTCGGGCTAATTATCCTATTAATGGTGCAAGATCTTCTTCAAACTCTCACACCACGCCTAAAATAGCACTAGTTATGCATATTATGACTCTCTTCAGTGAGGCTCGTGCAAAGGAGAGAGCTACTACTGTCCCGTCGAAGAAATCATCAACATATAAAATCAAAAGAGACCTAGAGTAGAAGGAAGTACTTTAGAATGTGAAGAGAGTGAATGCCCACAACTAATGCGACATAGACTTAGAAAGGGGCTCCCAACACCAAAAGTTACTTCTCCTCCCATTGCAACACTTCTTGCAATTCCTACAGTTCCAATGGAGTTCGCCCTTTCTAAAAACTCCCCAATTCAGAATGATGATCCTCCACTGGCTAAGGTCCCAACAGAAACATTACCCTCAGAATAGCTAGTGGTTTGCACCAGTTCTCAACACCAACAACCCTCTTCTACAGAAAAAATGAAGTTTTCACATCACGTGACTTATATACATCAGGACCATCTTTGATTTCTCTGGGGTCTATTTTCTAAAGTCAGAACAGTATGATACCATCTCAGATGAAAGAGTCTCTCCGTTCCTATCTTTCTTCTGATCTAGAATCGTCTCCTCTTTTATTAATGGTGAAATTTGCACAAACTCTATTTGTGGAGTTTGGACTGTGGAGTGGGCTTCTCCAAGAAATCAATAATTACTATAAAGCCAAGGTTGCAAGCTTAGAAGAGGCAGTCAAAGCTTGTAATTAGACTATAGATGAGCAACACGTAAATAATCAGATTTATAAAAGTAAGATTGAACAACTTGATTCCTATGTCATAGCTTGAACAGCTATGTTCAAAGAAACGGAGACGTATTGTACATAGTTGGAAGGAAAAGTTAAATCACTAGAGGAGAGCAAGTCCTATCTAAAGGAGCAACTCAAGGCCCAAGAGCTATGCCACAAGGATGAGATGGATGGTCTACGTCAATCAAATAAGGAAGCCTTTAGAAAATATCAAGAAGACACCACAAAGAACTTGACAAAGTCCTTGCCTGAGCTAAGGTCTAACTGGGCTTCATACTCAAGTGGTCACTGGCCCAATGAATCTAAGTCAGGTAGACTTAAATTTTCTTAAATATATCTTTACTAATTCTTTGAGCTTTAATGTCTACCATCCAGAGGGCAAAGATTGGTAAGACTTTCAAAAGAAGTGGAAAAAGATAGATGATTTCTTCTCCCCGAGTACGCCTGAAGTAGAGGATGAAGAAGAAAAGTCAGAAGGCTCTACTGACTTAAAAAGGATTTAGAGGATTTGGTATAAGCAGAAGAGATCATTGTTGAACTCGCTGATCATCAAGCTGAAGAAAGGAACTAAAATTTCTTTTTATTTTGTCTTGTGCTTTCTTTTCTGTAATAATACAATATTTTTCTAGACTTCATCAATGAATCAATCTTTTGTTTTTTCTTACTGTCTTACTTATCATAATATTACAATAAAAAATATCTTTCACGCGAACATAAATTTAACATACCTGAAGGACAAACCCAGGCTTGGCGTGTTATGCATGCAGGGATGACTCACTTCATTGCTAGAGGATTGGCTAAATTGTTGGCTCGAATACCAACTTGTAACACCCTAAACCTAACCTGATTCTTTGGGTTCAAATCTCAAGTGTTACAACAAGAAATACGTAATTTAATTATTGGAACAATTGGAAAATACTCTTCACTAAAAAAAATTTCTTATTTATTTAACTGAGAGACTAAATATCTAAGAATATTGGAAAGTATTTAAAATACAATAAAATAAAATATTACAATAGGCTTTTTACAACTCATTACAGTATAAAAGTTTGTTAAAGACAGACTCTTATGGCATAATTCTAAACTATGCCTTTATTCCACTGTATGCATAATAGTGCAGTTCTCTGCTACCTTGGCACATTCCTAGCCTAACCATCCTGGCACATTCAAACAACTATCACAACTGAAGACATGAACAAATCTTATAAGTTCAAGAGAACTTAGTGAGCTTTATCATAAAAAGACCCTGGCAGATAGCTTATAAAATTGGAAGAAAATCAGTGCACCAACTACTCTTCTGAACCACTTACTTCCATTTCGAGTAGATACTATCACAATTTTGACATACACTTCAACGCTAACTATCATACTCTTAAGGTACTAATTTTTTCTTAACTATCTAACTGAAGATTCTTTTAGACATTTCATAAATCATAGGTACTTATTAAAATAATATACCTTCAGAGCCAAATTCATGCAAATAGTTTCTTAACACACAAACTTACTCCAGAACAATTATTCACAAATATTAATCATTGGCGAATACATACACATTTGGAGAATACTTACGTAAATCTGAATACTACCAAACTACTAATAAAATCATACATTGGTTCGATACCATACAAACCCTCACTGATAATGTATTATACAGATCATACAGATGAATACCACATCACTTTATTTCAGAATCCCAGATGCTCTGAATAATGATAACTTAGATTCCATATGTTTTCAGAAGAAGGCATTATACAACTCAGATATAGTATATTCCAAATAACTCAGATTCAACCATTACCTAACTTGGACAAACTTCAATTGACAATTTCTCATGTCTCTCTTAACAATAAGAACACCCATTTAAAAAATGAATAGATTACCATGGAGGATATGTTTTTTAACATATAGATACACACTTCTTTTCAGAACTTCCTTTATCTAATTCAACCAAACTAACCTTATCATAGAAATATCTATCATAGAACAATTAGAATTTACCCAGAACTTACCAGAAGGGTAGATAAGCATAACTTACCAAGCATACTTAGTAAAGTACACTACATGGGCGAAATAGAATACTCCATAAAGGCATCATATAAATTCACGTGTTTACTGTCCCGGTAAACTTTCAAAGAAGGTGTCATAGGTGCCTCACTCTTAGGCTTATACATAATTTCATGTATCGTGATCTACCAATTCGATTTACACATTATCGAAGGCTACACTATAAACTTACATACAAACTTGTCTTGCCATGGGTCTCAGCCACATGGACTTATACACATTCATGTATCATGACCTGCCAATCCAGTTTTTAACTTACTGGAGGCTATACTATTAGTGTTCTCATATCATAAAATGTCATGAGTCTTAACCTCATGGTCTTACATTGATTTTCACATCATGATCTGCTAATCTGGTTAGCAATATAACAGCCGTACCAGAAGGTTTAGAAAGGAAAGTTTGCTCAACATTTACTGACCTAGATTTATTCGTATTCTAGACGAACTTATACTTTTTTTTATCAAACTTGTATTCTTACCCTTCAACATTTTTTTTTGAACAGAACTTTACACATATCATTAAAATCCATATATTCTCTTTACTATACTTATACACTTATTAATTTTTATCGATACTATCATCATATATATATACTTCTACTTGAATTGTTTTCATAAGAGAGTCACGATATAGACTCATTTAATACTCACCTACTACAGTTCTAAGCTCAAGAGTCAAACATCCTTTTCAAGCCAGCAACAATAACTGCTTACAAAACATAGGATCACCATTAAAATTCATTTACATATAATTTACTATCATCTCAAACTTTGATAACCCTCATGCAAAGCATAATACTTATAACTTACTGTTCACATACCACACATTGTCTTATTCTTTCAAAACATCTAGCATGCAGAGCTATAATACTTACCAAAAAATGGAATTATCGTGATTAAACCAAAAATCCTTAACTTCCAACTTAATGAGGAAAAGATACCATTGAATTTAAAGAAAAAGAATTAAAAAGTAGCATTGAAGGAAGAAGAAGAACCATCTTCTAAACCCTTCTCACACCTATATATATGACCCATCCTACCTATTGAAGCTTAACAAGTGTCACAACTTTAGAATCAATCCCTATTAATGGCCTGCAGTTTTATGAGAGAAACATTAATGAGAATCCTATATTGTAGATATCAGACTAGTCTATCTAGTTGGTTCCTAACTAGACTACTTTACAACCTTACTAGCATAGTACTTCAAACAAACAAGGTGTATATCTTTGACAATAACTCATATCATACTTACCCCTTTTCGTTTAACACCATCTTTTCCTTTAAATAGCAAAATATCTTGAAAAAATTCACCTACCTACAAGGCGGTTACTATACACCCACACCTATACTCCAAAAGAAATATATGAACAAATTACACTTTTCCAAACATATTATTTTGCCACTGTACGCCAAAATCTTAAACATGCCAGACTTGGGGTGTGACACAAGCCATGATTGGGGATTTTTAACATATTGTTGGTGCCAGCCAGTACGAGGTAGAGTTTGTACGACTCGTTTATTATGTTGTTGAAATGGTCTTTCTGGAAAGGGATCGTTGTAAAAGGTTTTGCTTTGGGTTGACTCGCGACATCCAAATTTAACTGGTAGCACGTGACACGGTGAACCTCGATGAGTTGGTCGAAAAAGTGAAGGCCGTCGAGGAAATCAGGGTAGAGGTTTTGTGAACTAAAATGGGGTCTGGGAAATAGATGTCTTGGATATTTGGATGAACGTCCAAGAGAGATCACGAATCACATAACTCTGGCAAAAATGCTAGATACAATTTCTGATCAAATCAGTCATGGCAACAGAGTAACATTGTGGCTGGAATTAGATGTATGCATCTTGAGGAATGTTGTATATTGACTAGAAGATGCTTCAAGTGTGGATCCAAAGAACATATGCTTAGGGACTGGTTGGAACGCGTGGAGAGGTTACAAACTCAGAGTTTAATCCCCATACCACTGCAAGTAGGTGAAGCAAGTGTGGATCCAAAGAACATATGCTAAGGGACTGGCTGAAACGGGTGGAGAGGTCACAAACTCAAAGTTTAATCCCCATACCACTACAAGAAGATGCTCGTGCATTTTGAGCGATCTGGCCTGTGAGTTGGGAATTCCAGTAGGAATTATTGATGAGGGTATGACTGTCACTAGTTCGTTTGGTGAGAGTTATCTGGTCAATAGAGTGTACCGTAGGCATCCCTTTGATGATCTAAGAACATGCCTTCTTCACCGATCTGATGGACAACCCTTTTATAGATTCGACAAAATCCTTGGAATGGACTTGTTAATTAAGCATAAAACTAAGATAAATTTTGAATTGAAGCAAGTTACTTTCCGAGAAGGTGATGGGATGGAACTTGTTGTGGTTGGAGAGCGAACCCAATTTTTGTCTAACATGGTCTCAAAAATTAAAGCTGAGAGGATGATGGGAAAAGGTTGCGAAACCTAGTTAGCATACATACTAAATTCAAACAATAAAGAACTAAGGGTGCACAACATTCACATTGTAGTCAATTTTCTTGATGTGTTTCCTAACGAGCTACCCAATATACCACCAGATTACGAGTAGAGTTCAGCATCAAGCTCCATCCTAGAACTATGCTAGTGTTGATTACGTTATATGACAAGAAAATGAAAGAGCTTAAGGAGTTGAAGCTCCAGTTGGAAGAGCTGCTTGATAGAGGCTTTATTCGACCCAGTGTTTTTTCTTGAGGCTCACCATTCCTATTTGTGAAAAAGAAAGACGGATCGCTAAGGCTATGTATAGAGTACAAACAACTCAACAAGATGACCATCAAGAACAAGTAACCACTTCCTCAAATTGATGATCTATTTGACCAGCTTCGAGGAGCTACAATATTCTTGAAAATTTACTTAAGGTCTGGGTACTACCAACTTAAAGTGAAAGAGCACGACATTGAGAAGACAGTGTTTAGGAATCAATATTGGCATTATGAGCTTTTGGTTATGCCCTTTGGTCTCACAAATGCACTAGCGACATTGATGGACTTGATGAATATAGTGTTACATGTATTTTTCGATCAATTCGTAGTAGTTTTTATAGATGACATCTTGGTATACTCAGGAACTGAGAGAGAACACGACACCCATCTTCGTGCTGTGTTACAAGTGCTACGAGAAAAACAACTATACACAAAGCTAAGTAATTGTGAGTTTTGGCTATGTGAAGTATCGTTCTTATGTCATGTGATATCAACAAAAGGAATTCGTGTCAACCTAAGGAAGATCAAAGTGATATTAGACTGGAAGACACCAAAGAGTGTTACTAAGGTTCAAAGTTTCTTGGGATTAGCTGAATACTATCGACGGTTCGTTGAGGGATTCACCAAAATTGTTGTACCAATAATGAAGCTTCTCCAGAAAAAAATAGAGTTTAATTGGATAGATGAGAGGCAGAAAAGCTTCGAATAGCTAAAAGCAATGCTCGCCCCAGCACTGGTGTTAGTCCAACCAGAGTCTAGAGCGGATTACGTGATTTATAGTGACGCTTCACTCTCAAGACATGGTTGTGTACTTATGCATGAGGAGAAGGTGGTTGCGTACGAATCGAGACAGTTGAAGACACGAACGAAACTATCCAACCCACGATCTGGAGTGAGCCATGGTGGTGTTCACACTCAAAATCTAGTGACATTACTTGTAGGACGAGTGATGTACCATTTATTCAAATCACAAAAGTCTCAAGTATCTACTCTCCCAGTAGGAACTAAACCTAAAGAAGAGGCATTGGATCGAATTACTGAAAGGTTATGACTGCGTGATAGAATACTGTCCATAAAAGGAAAATGTGGTTGCAGATTCCTTAAGTAGAAAATCAATGTCAAAATTAGGAGCTATGTTCACATGTTTGAGTGTAACAAATGATGGTGGCTTGTTGGCCGAACTACAAGTCAAAACGACCCTGTCGCAGCAAGTCAAGGCGAAACAGTTAATAGATTAAGATTCGACAAAGAGGATTCACCAAATAGAGCAAGGATACCAGGGGGACTTTGCATTGAATGAAGAAGGGATACTCTATTTTCGAGGGAGACTCTACATACCCTGTAACGAAGAGCTTAGATATGTGATCCTTATTGAAGCCCACAATAGCCTTCACGTAATGCATGCAGTATGCAATAAGATATACTATGATCTTCATAAACTGTATTGGTGGCCTACGTTGAAGTGAGATGCCACAAACTTTGTTGCGATGTGCCTAATCTGCCATAAGATGAAAGCAAGGCATCAATTTCTCTTAGGATTGCTACAAAAACTCAAAATTCCAGAGTGGAAGTGGGAAAGGCTTACCTCTAAATTCAACAAATAAAGATGCGATATGGGTGATTGTGGATCAATTACAAAGAGTTCATACTTCCTAGCAGTTTGCACAAATTATACCTTGCAAAAATTGGTGAAATTGTACATTGTAGAGATAGTGCGACTCCATGGCATCCCAGTCTCCATTATTTTTTATCGAGATTCCCAATTCACTTCAAGATTCTAGAAAATTTTGCAAGAAGCTTTGGGTTTAAAACTTAACTTCTATATTGCTTACCGTCAAAAAATAGATGGCTAATCAGAAAGGGTGATATAAGCACTCAAAGACATGCTTCAAAGTTGTGTGTTAGAGTTCGCAAAAAGTTGGGAACACTATTTGCCTTTAGCAGAGTTCACATACAATAATAGTTATCAAGCAAACATCCAAATGAAACCCTTTAAAGCATTATATGGAAGAAAGTGTAGAACCCTGTAACATCTCACCCAATGAAGTCCCAATAATTGAACGATGTTATTAGAAATGATGCATAAAGAGTAAGAATTGGGCGAGTAAGACATAAAGATTTGGATAAGGATAAGAAATTCCTTGAAAATGCTTGTTTTCCCTAGCTCGGTGGATTCTAAAAGAAAATCTCCATAGCAAGAGTATGTGGCAAACCAAAAATATTCAGTTTGTAAGGCCCTCTCTAATCAAAATAGTTAGGGGAAAGTCATAGTAGGACAAAATGAAGAAATGAGAACCAAGTATTCGAGATGGGAAAATGGGGTAAATCATGAAAAGGGTATGGTAAGATAAAGCAAGCAATATGGTATGAAAGTACAAATATATAGGTTTGTCGTATAGTTATAGAAGGGTATGATTTGCTATGTAGTACTTGTCTAGATACACTTTTCGACGTGTAGCATGGGTGGACTTCGATATGAAATAAGGGAATAAGGATTTCCATGTTAGATTATTAAGAGTAATGTAATGGGACTTATGGTTATGTAAAATGATCTTTAATATGTGAGTTCACGCTAGTGGCATAGTATGTCTAATGACCAATGTGGTCCTATGATAGATGAATTATGAGGAAAGCTTATTAGAAATTAACCAAATGTAAGCTAGGTGTGTTAAAGGCTAAATAAGTAATCGAGTAAGTTCTTAGAGGTGGCAGGTTATGATAAGGCCACTCATTCTTGATGTGAAGTTTACCAAGTTCTCATAGAGACTTGAGTTAAGTTAAAAAGGACACTCTGGTTGGGTTAAAAAAAAGTGATTATATTCTTTTCCTTTTTCATCTGAAAATATTAAGATCTAGTGCTAAAGAAAGATAGAAACATTGCTTTGAGTTGAGGCTGAAATCCTGGACATTTCTAGTGATTTTTTTTCACATCAAGGTATGTTTCGTGACTCTATCTATCAAGGAAACACAAATTTGTAAGTATGATTGAAGAAACATGGTTTTGAAAGATGTTTGGGTTTAAAATGAAGGTAGTGGTTACTCAGATGGGTTTTAATGAAGTGTTACTATTCTACAAAGTAGAGAAGACTATAGCATCCTGTTGAATGATGGATCTGAAGGCTAAGATGCCCTTTGAGGTTATAAAGTGAGTCTCTATGCTGACTCTTGCTTGCAGTATGTATGTTCTAGGAATTTCTATGCTAAATGACCAAATGGTGAATATGAAACTAACAAAGTATGGCGTAACGATTTTGATACAAAATGAAAGGTTTAGGATTATGCATGTATGGAATGTATGGAGTTTGATGGACTAAGTGTAGGACATGAGTCTGAATGTGTAAGATATGTATATGATTCTACAGGCATGAATATGTCTACCATGAGGATGTCGTTGCATGATGAGTCTATGTTTGTCTTCGGAATCGTTAAAGGGGCCAGTTGGGACTAAAAACACAAACCTCTGAAAGGACAAGTCCATGGTCACAACACTGAAGACCATATCATGTAAGATCGTAACTGGTGGATTATGGCATCATATATACAGAAGACTATATCATGTAAGACCATAACTGGTGGATTATGACATCATATGGAAGAATTTAAGGAAGGTTGTTACCTAATGTGGTCCCTTGTGTATCCCAGGACGATGAAGGGTAAACCTCACTATGTGTGAGTTTAGGCAAATCCCTATCCCCTAAATCACCAAGAAAGGAAAAGCCTTTTGTGGCGAGTACTGGATGTAAAAGAATGCCTTTGTTGCAAAACTTTGGATAGGAAAGCCTTTGTCGTGAGTACTGAATGTAAATGAATGCCTTTATGTAAAAATCTGGACAGGAAAGCCTTTGTGGTGAGTATTGAATGTAAAGGAATGCCTTTGTGGTGATTACTATATGTAAAGGAACGTCTTTGTGGTAAAAATTTGGACAAGAATAGACTTTATGGTGACCTCTGTTAAAGGAACGCCTTTGTGGCACAATTTGAGAATGGCTAGTGTAGATTCTATCCAAAAGAACATATCTACGGTAAACGATGAATGAACGGAAAGGAACTTTGGGGAACAAAGGAAGAATGACATGAATGGTTCTCTGAAGTAAAAGGTAAAGATAGAACTCTAAAGGTATGGTAAGAATAAGAGATAATGAATCGACAAGTAGAAGGAACTAAGTATCTATCAAACTCTAAAAGAGAGGAACTGTATATAAATGAAATGGCGAACCCTGCATAATGACGAAAAAAGAACAGTGAAGCTAGAGCGCACCAGAATGGGTGGCGAATCCTAGAAATGTGTTATACATATGCATAGATGGTACCTTGGAGTAAGAAAGAGTGGGCGAACTCTATGTGAAGTATTTGACATGGTCTACCCCGCCAAAGGTAGTGGTAAAATTAGGACATATGAAATAAGATTTTAAGTCTACTAATAAGGATAACAAAGTCTTTAAGGACTATGTGAAGATAATATTTTTAAAAGGGGCATAGAAAGTAATGAAATTGTAAGTATAGCACGCTCAAAGGAAAGAAACAGACATTTGAGGTTGGACCTTAAACTTGGAGCCTAGTAGAGTGAAGAGTCAATGAATATGAAAGGAAGATAAGTCCTTAAAGACACTAAAAGTTACACAAAGGTCTAAAATAGAAAAGAGTAATTAAAGTCCACTAAAGGAAATCTTAATGAAGTAATCGCCGAAAGGAATAAGGAAAAGTTAAAGGACACATGAAGGACATGCGAAGCATTTATCACGCTTTGATGTAATGAAACAAGTATTAAAGGATTATGTCACTAGGTTCTTATGAAATTACTAAAGCTATTTCCTTTTTCAGGTTGTAAGGAAGTATGTGCCGAGGGACAACTGCAGGGCTGCAACAAAGGAGTGGCAAAATGGGCTATTATGCATACATGTGCCGAGGGACAACTGCAGGGCTGCAACAAAGGAGTGGCAAAATGGGCTATTATGCATACAGATCTAGTTAAGTAGGGAATTTAATTTTGGACATAAGTTTATACATTGGTGCACTAAATTTCTCATAGTAGTATGAGAGATAATAGTAGATATCACTGTAATTGTAATTATTGTGCATCATATTAGTAACTATCCACTGTATTTTTATAGGAATTCTCGAATAGAAAACTAAACTTTTCATAATCATAGATAGAAATTTACATAGGAAATAAATAAAGAGTTAAGTTACATCTGTAATAGGGCATAACATCTGACATAATCATAGTCTAGTAAATCAAATCGGGTGGAGGGCGTTACAAACCCCCTTATGTTGGGCAGAACTAGATGAAAAATGGGTAGTTTGACCAGAGTTAATTTGCGAAACAGTGAAAAAGGTAAAGATGATATGTGAGTGACTGAAGACTGCTTCAGACAGACAAAAATCCTACGCTGACTTAAAACAATGAGACATTGAGTACTAAGTAGGGGAGCAAGTGTTCCTAAAGGTCTTGCCATGGAAAATGGTTTTGAGGTTTAGGCGAAAAGGGAAATTAAGTCTGAGATTCATTAGACCTTATGAAGTGGTCAAGAGGATTGGGCCAGTGGCCTATGGACTCAAGTTGCTACCAGAACTTAAGTGAATCCATGATGTTTTCCATGTGTCCATGCTAAGAAAATATCATTGGAAACCATCCTATGTAGCAACAGTAGAAGAAATTAAGGTGGGACCAGATCTTACTTATGATGAGGAACCAGTTGAAATTATAGCTCACAAGGAAAAAGTCTTGCGAAAGAAGAGAATTCCTTTAGTCAAATTTTTGTGGCGAAACTACAAAACCAGCGAAGCCACTTGGGAGATAAAAGAAGCGATGAGATGTCAGTACCTTTATTTGTTTTGACATAGGTAAATTTCAAGGATGAAATTCCTTCAGAAGGGGAGAGTTGTAATATCCCAAAATAGGGTCTAGGAGTCTGGGTCAGCGAACTGTTATAGTTTATTTAGCGTTCAAACGATGTCTATGGAAGTGAGGAATAAAAAGTAAGTTTTGAGTTTTTATAAAGTATAAGAATTATACTAAGTATAAGAATTCTTTAAACAAGCCTATAACACCTCGATTTTGGCAAGCACAAGGTCTGACATAATCTTTGAAAAGTACGACTGGCAAATTGGTAATCACCCAAGTGCTCTTTCTAGTGTATAATGGGGTGGGAAACAATTGTGTGTTAAAGATGTTGAGAGTTATATGCCAGATAATTGTGATTTGATAGAAGAAAGATGTAGCCAAGTAAATAGATACTGAAGGTATGAGCCCAAGTCAGAAGTAGTACACCCATTTTCCGCATGATACTGTATATGTAAAGTTATAAGGTACGTTAGTTAGGAACTAACCAAACGAGAACCAGTATAGTTATAAGACAAAGGGGAAAGTTCTCAATTAGCTTCTTTAGAAGTTGTAGACCCTTGATAAGACAAGTTAGTAGTGATGTGACATTTGTTAAGTTCCAATAAATACTTGGACTATTTTATTAATTCTTCAAGTTGAAATAAAGGGAGTTCTCTTCTTCTCTTTTGAAATTATTGAAATCTGAGGCTGGAGGAAATGATAAGCATTTTTCTTTAAACTGAATCCAAAACTCTAGATTCTTCTAGAAATTTCTCCATGTCGAGATGAGTTTTATGACTATGAAAAGTAGATCTACATGAATGCCTGAAGAATTAAGGCTTGGTTTATGGTTTATTTGTGTTTAAGATGATGGAAACGTTATCCAAATGGATTTTTATGGTGTTCTTTATTTTAAGAGGCAGTGGTTACTACAACTCATAAAAGGATCTTGGATCTGGAGCTCAAGCTACTATACATTCTTGTCAAGTGAGTCCCTAAGTCGACTCTCCTATGTAATATAGTAATTACAATGCTTCTATACAAGATGGCCAAATTATGAACAATAAATGAGTCGTGCATTTTATAGTCCGTGAGGAATCTAATAGGTTAAGCATGAGATGGATGTTCTAATAATGAAATAAGATTGTATGAGTGCTCCTGGAATGCATCAGATGAAGTGAAATGAAATTTATGTTAATTTTTGTATGGTGTCAAAGCAAGAAAGACCTGTTAAGTGAGTCTATGTCTGTCTCCACGAAGTTGTCCAAAGGATTCCGTCGGGACTTTAAACACGATACTCTGAAAGGAAAAGTCCATGGCACTATATTGAGTAAGACCATAATAGGTGGGCTATGGCATCATACGGAAAGACCATATCGTGTAAGATCATAACTAGTGGGTTATGGCATCATATGGAAAGAATTAAAGGAAGGTTATTACCTAATGGAGTTATCTACGTGAACCAAGAAGATGAGGGGCAAACCTAACATAATGTTAGTCTAGGTGAATCCCTATCGTGAACCCCCCAAAAAAAGGAAGCCATTGTGGCAATCTATGAAATGGAACGCTTTCATGGAGCATTCTAATAGAAGACCTTTGTGGCAATCATTTGAAGGAAACATTTTTCTGGCAGACCCTGAAAGAGAGGAGTGGTAAGTATGGAAAACCCTAAAGAATGATATGTATGGCTAACTTTAAAGAATGGCAAGTATGACAAACTTTGAAGAAATGATATGTGTGGCTAGCTTTGAAAGACTGGTAGGTATGACAAACTCTGAAGGAATAGTACATATGGAGAACTCTGAAGAAATGATATGTGTGGCTAGTTTTGTAGGAGATGTTGTGGTGTATCCTACATTGTCTTAAAATATGTGTAGAGAAAATGGAATGCGCTAAGAATTGTGGCGAATTCATAGTATGAGCGACGTAGACTAGAGTAACTCAATCAATAGTGTTTTGTAGGTATGGGATCCAAAATGGGAACAGTTAAGGAAATCAGGAAAAGGCCAGGTGAAGAACGTAAGTAATGTACTGAAGATGCTAAGGGTTAGGAATGGTCACAAAGCAAGGTATGTCGTCTATGGTATGAAAAAGAAAGGTACTCGCCAAAGTCAAGTTGAAGAATGAATAACAATGAGATGATAATGAAATTACCAAATGCATTATACTGAGATGATATAGGTAAATGGAGTTCATCTCAGTAAGTTCTCATGAATTTACCTTAGTGTTTTATGTCACAGGTAAGTTGATTAGGGTCTTCGCCAGAAGGGACGATGTTAAGGCTACACTAAAGGAGTGGTGAAGTGGGCTATTATGCATACAAAGCGGGCTTAGGCAAACATGGTCGAGTCTATTGTAATAAATAAAAATAATTTAAACGAGTTAAGAGATTCGACCATAAGTCTGATAATTGAAATCCTTCGTACAATGATTGTAGTTGCCTATTGTATACTAATTTGTAATTTTTATTTAAAAATCATCTCAACTAAGTTGTAAATTTTATAGATTTTTATGAATAGTTTAATTGTAAGTCTGTATTAGAGATGTAACACATGAGATCTGGATCCGACGAATTAGATCGGGTTGAGGGCGTCACATAACAAATTTGTCTATTTTCCCAATTATCTTCAATTTGGTCCAATTTCTCATCTATTTAATAATTCAATTCAATTTATCAATTCCAAACGTCTTATATCATCCCATTATAAAAAATATATCAGTTTAATTTTATTATTTGGATGCCCCTAAATTTTTGCATTTTATTCAATTTAATCCCTAAAACCAAAACTACTATAACTTTCACAATTGAACTCCGTTTTTCATTTTGATTTAAATTATGTCATTTTAAAACCCTCTAAAACCTAAATTTATAGAAATCTCATGACAATTTCATCAACTTTTCATTTTAGTCCCTACATAAAAATTTAACAAAATTTACTATACAAATTAAACCCATTTCAAGTCTAAGCTTCAAAATCTACCATAAGCATTCAAAAATTTCAATTAAAATCAATGAAAACTTTAGAAATCTTTAACAATTTTGAGAACAAAGATACGAGTTAAATAAATCTATAGTTTGAAGCTTTTTGTTTCCCTTAAAAATTGCGAACAATAGATGGTGAAAGAAAAATGGTAGAAGATGATGACTTATTTTCTTTTTATTTTACTTTAATATAAAATTTTAATATTATACTTAACATATTTTACTTAAATATCTTACGCCAACCACCAGTATCTTTTAAATGTAGTAAATTGACATATTAACACTTACAAAAATAACATTTAATCCATTTAGCTTATAAAATCAATAATGATTAACTTTTACGATTTACTCTTTTTTTCCTCAATTAACTATCAAATCACTAAAATTTTTGGACCAAACTTCAACTCACCTATATAACAGCTCCGTAAATATTTTTATTAAATATTTACTAACTCGGTTTATAGAAATGAGGTCCCAAAATCTCATTTTCCAAAACCACTTGACTTTTGGTACGCACGACTTGTACCTTGACTAATTGACCAGTTAATAAAATATATTAAATTATGATTCAATATTACACTATATTTAACTCATAAACATTAATTAAATATATCTATGGACTATCTTGTTTGAATTATCGTCCCGGAACCACTATTTTCGATAACACTGAAAAATGAGTTTTACATTTAATATTCCTCTTAATACATTCGTCTAAAATAATCAATTGTTTGGTTAAAAAATTTAACACATCAAAAAAAATTTTTAAGTCACATAACTTTTTTGCACTAACTCAAGAAAAAAAATGTTACCTCCATTGAGTAGTTTTTATGTATGCTTTTCCTTTACATTTTTCCTAATGGGTCCTTCATAAAATAACCAAATTTAAAAAAAATATATCATCATTATATTTTTAGATATTTTTCTTTTCACTCTCATTATCATTTGAGTTCTTGAATCTAATTATGTGATTTCTCAACTTTCCCTTCATTATTCGTTTTAGTGTTTTGATTTTAGAACTATTTTTTTATTATGCAAACAAAATTATCTTGCTTACTTAAGAATTATATCTTAAAAGATTAGTACTCTCATCTCTCATTTTGGGTTCTTTCTTCTTCTCTTCTTTCACTTGTTATTCATCAATTTTACTCATAATAAATGATTTTTTTTCCATATTTTCATTTTACATTTAGAATTTTAGACATGTTAGATATATATTCTAAAATAGATAAGTTATAAGGCACAAGGTTATTACTGAGTCGTATACCTTCAACACTATCACTAAAATGTTATTTTTGATATCATGCTAGAAAAAGAAAGTTGCAAGGGGGAAAGAGAATCAATCGTCAACCCAGAAAAACCATCTTTAATAGCAATCACAATTCGAATTTAAGATCAATTAGCAATAAAAAATCAACTCTAATAACACATGTTAATATAAGTCATTAAGCATTGATTTTGAAAAAAGAATCAACCCCTAAAGTATTGACTTTAAGTATTAGCTTACTCACAAATTTTGGTGTTTGAAACTTATGTTTGATCTCAACATTTTGGAGCAATCGAGAGATAAATTGATACCCAAATTGAAAATAGATATGCTGAAAAATATGGAAAGGGTGATTGAGTTCTTGAGGGAGTGCCCAAGACCACTAAAGCTGTTTAACACAATTTTCATATTTATGTTATTGGAAATTTATTAAACCATGTTTATGGGATATGCTGATTATGTGGATGATATGATTCCACCAATAAAGATCATATCACTTGGGGAAATATATTTGGAGGATCAGATCAGATTGAATCACCCCTATCTAATCCCTCAGATCGTGGATATTGGATTGGATTGGAACATTGCATTTTTAGCTGCGAAGCATCCATGTTTACCTTGCTCTTTATCATTATATTGCATTAAGCTTATATTTTGGTTGTTTTATAGGGATTGATATACATATTCTGATGTTAGTAAGTCTTAGAATATTCTATATAATTAAGAGACATGTATAGGTTATTGTACAAAAAGATTAAGCACTTAATCTGTTCTTGTAAGGAACTTTATTTTGTGAGTGCATATTGATATTAAAATATTTCGTGTTGTGGTTTACTTATTGTGTAACACCCCTTACCCGAGACCGTTGTCGGAGTCGAGCACAAGGCGTTATCTGACTTAACTTACTAGCTCGGAACATAAAAATTTGCTTTTAAAATTAATTTGCTCACATTAATTCAATATATCCCTAAAAAGAACCCTCGAGACCCTAAAACATGCAACGAAAATGGTTTGGGTCCAAACCGGGAACATTACAAATTCTTTGAATACTTAAATAAATCAAAATAAATTATTTCACTATTCACAATAAAATTGTCCACCTACGTAACAATCACTAATTTAATTATAAATAGAGATAAAAAACTTGAAATTTATATCCGTAAATTTTCCCTGAAACTAGACTCATATATCTTCTTACTATAAAATTTCCAGAATTTTTGGTTTAGCCAAATAGTACAGTTTATTCGTTAAATTCTCCCCTATTTCACTACTCGATAGTTTTGACCCCTCTTCACTAAAAATCAATTATCTCATTGTACAGAATTCGGATAATGTTCTAATTTGTTTCTTTTAAAAATAGACTCACTAATAAATCTATACATATAAATTATGACTCATAATTCTTTATTTACAATTTTTAATGATTTTCTAAATTCAGAATATGGGACTTCAAAAACCATTCTAACCCTATCTCACTAAAATTCAAATATCTCATAATATATAATTCCTTTGCCTACACCGTTTCTTTCATGTGAAAATATGCTCGATAAGATTTAATTTTATATCTCATTCACTCTCTAATTCCATTTCTACTCTCCTTGGTGATTTTTCAAAATCACGTCAATGCTGCTGTCCAAAAACTATTCCATTGCAAATTTTTACTCTTTTATAATTTCTTTGTATTAACTATCATTTAGGCATACATAACATCAAAACATGTTCTTAAATTTTCATTTCAATAGCTAATCATTATCGAGTATTTCCATGCTATTCATTAGCCACATCATAAGAATGCACAAAATGACTAAGTCCCTATACATGCCATAACTTAAACATTTCGATTCATAAAATACCGAGATGGCTTGTTGATAGTGTGAAACGATCTATGACGACTTTATGATCCCCGAATTGGCTTGGCGATACTATAATAAAGAAGGAAAATAAAGGGAGTAAGCATTAAAGCTTAGTAAGTTTACAAGCAAATAAATAACAACATTTATTATAAATAATTATACTCATAAATTATCATCAAGTATCATGATCTTTACTTTCTTCTTTACTTTCTCTCTTACTTGTTTACTTACTTGCTTACTTAAATAACTCATGATTATAACTTACTCCTCCTTTGCTGAACTTTCTTTCTCAATCGATAACTGAGATACTCTTAACCCTTATAACTCATCTGAATCTATTTATTATGCTTTTACCTGAACTTTCATGTAACATAATCTATTTACTAGCCCGTTGAACCACTTGGAATACTAAAGATACTCGGGTCTCCTGTCTGATAATAACATGCCAAAGCCATGTCCTAGACATGGGCTTACATGGGATGTTTCATGTATTGCCAATGTCATATCCCAGATATGGTCTTACATGGGAGTTCTCATATTGGTGCCCATGCCATGTCCCAGACATGGCCTTACGGCAGACCTCTCATCTCGGTGCCAAGGCAATGTCCCATACATGGTCTTATGTGGGACCTCTCATTACTTCAATAATGTCAATGCTATGTCCCAAACATGGTCTTACATAGGGTCTCATTCCCTTAATGTCATGACATTTGTATCCGACAGATTCCTAATGTTTCAACGGGACTTTTTATCACTGATTCTTTGTCATCTCATACTTGAGTCAACATTAAATAATTTCATGAAATAAATAATTAATTACTGGAAAATAACAACATTAATAATAATCATTGAAATATTTCATTTATTTACCGTAAACTGACCTCGGTACAAAATACAATCAAATCTAGCAACTTAGTTCTCAACCTTTTTCTTTCCTCGGTCTAACTCAGGATTTTATTGTCTTTTAGTCCATTTAATTACTAATTTACCAAAATGCCCCTAACTTAAAAATATCTTATTTCACTTTTCTCATGTCCATTTTTGTCCACAATTTAACCAATGGTCTAATTACCATTTAAGGACCTCCAATTTAAAATTTCATAACAAGTGGACACCTCTAGCTTCTAGAACTCAAGTTTTTCACTTTTTACAATTTAGTCCTTTTGACTAAATTGAGTGCCCAAACGTCGAAATTTTTGAACGAAATTTTCATGAAATCATTTTTTGGAATTGTAGACCATAAAAATATAATAAAAATAATTTTTTTCTTGTCAGATTTGTGGTCTTGAAACTACTGTTCCAACTAGACCCTATTTCGGGATGTTACATATTGAATTCATATGGGTGAATTTAGTGGTGAGAGTATCAATCTTCAAGGTGCAAAGCTAAGAAAATTATCATAAGTGTGTGATATATTAGGATAACTTATTATAAGTGTTGAAGATAGTGAATATTTCTCGCTAATCTAGGCTCTACAAACATAGGAAAATTGAACTACATAAACAAACCTTATGTCCCCTATTTGTTTTCTATTTCACACAGTACTCGGAGTGCCCACTCCCTTAACCACTCCTTCCAAGCACATAACTTATATCTCAGCAACTACTTTAAAGTTTTAATTGGTATCAGGGCTAACCAGTTAAAGTAATTAGTGAAGAACTCTAGTGTTGCTAGATTCAAGCCAAGGAAGGTTCATTTACTTCAAGACCCTCTAAGCTAGAGGTTGGCAATTACGCATAATAGAAAATACTCATAAATGCATACATTAAGTCCATTGATAAGAAAACATAGAGAGTTATGCTGACTAGATGAGAGCCATCTAAAACGAATACTAAATGTGGAAGAGTTGTTAACTTAGAAGTTTGAAGGACCATTGAGGAAGAAAAATTTACCAATGCAAACTCCAAAGCCTTATGTGTCATATTTTATGGAGTTGACCTGCGGGAGTTAAAAGGATTGTTAAATGCACTGTTGCTAAGAATGCTTAGGATATCTTGGAGACTACTAATGAAGGAAAATGTACTGTCAAACAATAAAAGATGTAAATGCTAAATTTAAGGTTTGAAAACCTATAAATGTAAGAACCAGATACTATTAGAGAGTTTTATGCAAAGTTCTGTGATCTTTCAAACCAAGCTTTTGCTCTAGAAGAAGAATATTCAAATACCAAGCCAGTTAAAAAAATGTTAAATATCTTCTAGAGAGGTTTTCTATCAAGATAATAACTATTGAAGAGGTTGAGGATCTTGAAAGGTTGAATATTGATAAACTCCTTGGGTCCTTACATGTGACAGCCCAAAATTGACCCTAGTCGGGAAGTGGTTTCGGGACCGCTAAACCGAGTCACCGAAAGGTTCGAATGTGATGTTTATTGTCTAGAATATGTAATCATGAATGTGTGAAAATTTCAAGCTTCGATTTAGTCGATTGCATGTGAATTTAGTCAATAGGACTTATATGAGAAAATTTTAAAATGTGATAGGTCAATACATGAGGACCTATTAGTGCATGTGGAAGAAAAAGGGGACTTGCATGTCAAATTCCCCCTCCCTAATATGTAGTGGCCGGCCATGCTATGGGTGGAAACATGTCACTAACATGTTGTGTTAGTGATGTATGGTAAGGAAAATAAAATAATAAGCATGATAATTAAATAATGAAAGGAAGGGTGATGAAAAAAAGAAAAAAAAATGGTCTCATGCATACACCCCATTGCCGTGAGCTAAAGGAAGGAAAAAGAAAGGTTTTGTTCATCCTTTTTCAACCTCTTTTGACCGAAAATCCTAAGGAAGAGGATTAGGAGGAAGTTGGCCATGCATGTAACTAGATTGAGGTATGTTTAATGTTATTCTTTGAGATTCATGTATATTTTAAGTTGTAAGTTCAAAATCTACCTAGCCATGGTTCAAACTTTGTTAAATGATGGAGATGACATTCGGCCATGAATGTTACGTTCTTGGTTGGTATTTTGATGTCTTTGGTGATGAGGTAAGGAGATGGTTGACTTTGGGTGTTTAATAAAAGGGTTTGGATGTGAGAGTGTGTGAGAAGTAGAAATGAGGAGTCTTAGCAACTCCATGAAGGTTCGGCCATGGTAGTTTGAGGATTAGAGATTTTATTTCTTGTTAAAAATTTGATGAATCCTAGTGTGTGAAGTGTTTGAACCAACTAAGGATTAATAGATGCATGGGTACAAAGTAGGAAGAATCGGCTACTATGGTTGACACCAATGCCGAATGTAAAGATGTTATAGTAAATAATGTATGTGATTTGAGTTGATAATGTGAAAAAGGATAATTAGATGTATTATAAATGATCTAAAGATTTTAGAAATTATTTTGGTTAGGTGTGTGTATGATTAAGTATATTCGGCAATATACTTAAAGTGAGTACTTGATATTATATGGGAGTATGTATATTCGGCCACATGAGTAAATATATATATGATGTTAAATTTGATTATGTATAATGGGCATTAAGATGTGGAACTTAAGAAATGTAGTCATATGTGGAATTACATGATGTTATAGTTGACATTGTACACACATACATCCATTCGGCCATCAACATGAGTAATTAGTGAGGATGGTTGCCGAATATACAAACATACATAAGCATGTGAAATTGAATTATGAATGTTTAACAAGATGGTTAAACTAGTGAATTATTGATTAAGCTCAAGGAGCTAAAGGAGGAGAATCAAGCAAAGGCAAAGAAAAGATCACTGAGTAGCCGAGTTGGAACCGTCTTACCCAACACAAGGTAAGTCATTAAGCATGTAGTTGGTATTATTTCAAATGGTCATAATGTTTATGTATTGATGCTGAATGGAATGAATAAATATACATATATATATATATGCATGTACGTATGTGATGATGAAATTGTTGAATGAAAAGAAAAGAGGTAAGATGTACTGAGTTGTTGATCTCGGCACTAAACGTGCGGGTATAACCATTTATGACCATGAGATTGGCGCTAAGTGCGCGGGATTAAATTGTACAGCACTAAGTGTGCGATTTGACTATGTTGCACTAAGTGTGCGAAATGAATATGATGCACTAAGTGTGCGAATTGACCATGCGGCACTAAGTGTGCGAGTTTGACTATGTAGCACTAAGTGTGCGATTTGATTACGTAGCACTAAGTGTGCGAGTTGATTATATAGCACTGAGTGTGCGGACTCAATATACATTCGTGAATCATTATGGACACTATGTGTGCGACACTATTGAGTCGATCGCGGACAACAGATCGGGTAAGTGTCTTGAGTACATGGCTAATAGGTGCTATGCTTATACTTGGTGTTGAGCTCGGTAAGTTTGAACCTATATGACAAATATACTTGAAGTCACGTACATAAAATTTATCGTAGGATGGGTGAAAGGCCGTTTAGTCATTTGATTGTAACGAAAATAAATTGATTTATGAAAATGCTTCAATGTCCTATTGATGAGTATATGGAATGTGAATGCATGAATTGATATGAAACTGAATCGATAGGTTGGAGGAACTATGGTATGGTTCGGTATGGATGGAGTAAATTGTCTCGTTCCATTTTGTTTCCTCTTGTGATAATGTTATTGATGGATGGTAGTGCATTGCTTATGACTTACTGAGTTATAAACTCACTCGGTGTTTCCTTGTCACCCATTATAGGTTGCTTGGACTCATCTATTTTTGCGGGGTTAGGCCGTCATCGAAGTCATCACACCAGATAGCAAGTTTTGGTACTTTCTTCTTAGTTGGCTAGAAGAACATTTTGGCATGTATAAGCTATTACGTTGTGTTTGAACTTTGGCATGTAAACTTTAAGCCATGCGAAAATGGCACGAATGTTCGATTGAGTTGGATCAAGGGTAGGCATGAAATGGACCTAGTTACTTTCGTAACAGATGCTGGCAGCAGCAGTGTCATGAGATTGAAAAATCACTAAAAATAGTAGGAGTGGAATTAATTGATGAATAAATTATGTAATCGAAGCTCGATGAGTCTGTTTTCATGAGGAAGTAACGAAAAGATCATATGGGCAGTATATTAAGAGATAATCAGATTTTTGTGGGACAGGGCCAGAACGGTTTCTGGATTCCCTGCTCCGACTTTGGAAATTCATTATAAATTAACCAGAGATAATTAGGGGTCGTACCATATATGTACAGATTCCTCTCTGAGTCTAGTTTTCATAGAAACAAACGGAATCAGTATTGAAGCCCCGTGCAGGGAGATATCCAAGTCGTAATGGGCAAAGGTCAGTGTAGTCGACCCCTGCAACATGGGAGACTTTGACTAATAAACTGTACTAATTGGCCCGACCAAAAATTCTAGAAAAAAATACATAGATGGGCACATGAGTCTAGTTTCTGGGAAAAATTACGAAACTGATTTTTGAGTTACGAAACTCAAGATATGATTTTTAAAACGACTAGTACACAGATTGGGCAGTGTCTGGAAAATAAATTTTATAAGGGGTTAAAGTCAGTTAACACCTCGTGTTCGACTCCGGTGTCGGTTTCGGGTTCGGGGTGTTACATTACAGTCCTTTGAGATGAAATTTTATGAGGCTAAACGAAGCAGAGCAAAAGGAGACAAAAATATTGCTCTTCAAGTAAATAAGGAAATGACAACTCTTAGAAAGCTACTATTGAAGATCTTCAGGGGTAGATTTCCTTGTTAACAAAGAATTTTACTAAGGTTTTCAAGAAATAGGCAAGAAGATTCAAAAAGTTTGAAGTCGGTGATAATATTCCCAGGATCAAGTCAAAGGTAATTGTCATCAATGAGGAACTTGGAAGGACAAAAAAAAGGAGTTTGCAATGCTATGAGTGTCAAGGTTATTGTCATATCCAATGTAAGTGTGCTAACACTCTAAAGAAGAAGAAGAAGCCATTTTATGTAACTTGGAGTGATGACGATTCATCCAACGGATTTGATTCAGAGGAAGATCATCACAATTGTATTGCTTTCATTGTTAGTACTGTTTATGATGGAGGTTCTAAGGAGGATCCTAATCTTGGCTCAGATGAAACTTTTCTGAAAACTTATAAAGAGGTGTTAGGCAAATAGGGATATGTCTATGAAATCAACACTCAACTATCAGAATAAAAAAAGAAGCAATTAAAAGATGAAAATGTTATTTTGATTAAGCAAGCGACAGTAAAAGAATCTCTCCTAGAAGATGAGTTAGACAATCTTGTTAAAGTTAAGAAAGAACTTGTAGAGGCTAAGCTTATGCTCGAGATCTAGGTAGAGAAGGAAAAGTTTAGTTGATAAAGGTAAAGTTCTTATGTCTAATCCCACAGTCTTTGTTGACGAAACTAGTTCAAAAGAAGTTGGTGAAAGCTCTAAATCTTTACTCAAGCCATACAAGAAGATTGTTCATCCCATAGGGTGATTTTTCAATATTTTTGTGCCCCTGGTCATATAATACCACATTGCTTCAAGATGCTGCATGATTTAAAATGGAGGAAGTTACTGCCTAAGGCAGTGTCCACTCCTCGTAGCATTTCAATAGAGAAAGTGCAGAAAAGAATATGGATGAAGAAGAAAACTAATTGCCTACTTATTGCTCATCATTCTTTGAAGTCTATTATTCATGGAATTTGGTATTTTGATTTAACAGTGGCTTTTCATGACACATGATAGGTAACCAGACATAACTCACTAATTTTCAAGATTGTTCTATTGGAAGGGTGACCTTTGGTGATGGGAAAAAAAGTCAGCTTCTTGGTAAAGGGACCTTGAATGTTTCTGACATTCCTCAATTGATGAATGTTTTTATTGTAGATGAACCCTAGTAAACAGACTCAGATACACAGGTAACTACATCAAACCAATTGTTCGTCTGAGCTGAGAACATTTATATATGTATGGTTACTCGTTCAAGCTAAACTAATATCATGACACATCAGGTTACTCGTCTGAGCTAAACCTATGTCACATGATTCATGAGAATTCGCAACGAAAGTTGGATTCCCTTAACAATTGTAATAACTCTTGTATAAGCATGCACAAAACCCTATTGACATGCCAATCATATCTGAAACCTTTACCAGGTTCACATGGGTATCCTTTACACAAATGAACGTCACATTTTAATTCAGTCCAATTCTAGCCGTTCATTCCAATTTACAAGTAATCATCCATAATCAAACATACATATATAATTATAGAATATGAAATCAAACACATAACAACCTAAATAATAAATGTCATATGAACTAACCTATACAAAACACCAAACAAGTTGATTCTTCATGGACTAATCAACAATTTTTTCTTTTCCTCGATTAACCCCACATTGATCCATTTCTTGATCTATACAATTAATTAGTACAATTTTTTTTCATATTATGAAATGATATGAATAAAATCATATGAATTAATTTTTTCAATACCCTAAAATTTTATATTTCATTCAGTTTAGTCCTTGAAATTGAAATAGCCATAGCTTCAAATTTTGAACCTCTGTTTAAAATCTGATTTCTCATATATTCATTAGGGGCCCTCTATGTAACAGCCCATTTTCAGTGGTGTCAAAAACAGTGGTTTCGAGACCACAAATCCTACAAGTGAGTCTGAAAATATTTTTATTTAATATGTACGAATCAAATATAATATTATATTAAATTTTGATTTGATAAATTTTGTTAATTGGACGAATAGTTAAATTCAAGTAGTTTGTCCCTAAAGTCAAATGGTTTTGAAAAATAAGGTATCGGGACCTCGTTTCTATAAACCGAGCTTAAATATTTACAGAGTTACTATATAGGTGTATTGAAAATCAGTTGGAAAATTTTAACGTTTTTATAGTTAATTAAGTAAAAATTGCAAAATTCACTCACTATTGATTTTTATTAATTAAATGGCATATTTAGTTAAGGGAGAGGACTTATATGGTAATTAAACCATAATGATAAAGTATGTATAGTTAGTGGAAGAATTGAGTTAAAAATTATATGTTTTATATATTATTATTAAATTAAACAAAAGATAAAATAATAAAACAAAAAGGAAACATTTATCATCTTCATCATTTGGCCTTTCTTCCATAGAACTTCCATGGTCATCAAGTTTGAAGTTTCAGCCTTGTTTATGTATATGCATGTAAGTGTAATTTTCATCTATTTTTCACGATTTTATATTTTTTATATCGTTGTAGCTTAATCTAGCTAGCCCGAAGACTAATTCGTAAAACTGTTAAATATTTTGACTTTTGTCATTGATGAATTTGTGATGTTTTTGAAGTTTGATGACAGATTATTAAGCTTGATAGTTCAATAGGATTATTTTGTAAAGTGATTTTGGTTAGTTTTAAATTTAAGGACTAAATTGATAAAATAATAAACTTGGCATGAAATTCTTGGGATATTTTAATAAATATGGATTGTAATTGCATAGGGGAAAGTTCAACCAGCAAGGTGTTGGTTTAAGTGTGATAAATTTGTAAGTTTCGAGTTTAGTGACAATTGAATAAAAGGTAAAAGTTTAGGGTAAAAGTGTAAAATGTTGATTAAAGGGTCAATTACATGAATTTTAGTATTTAAAAGCATTTGAATTGGATAATTGAATTAAATTATTATATTTAGATCAAGAAACGAGTCAATTAGATAATAATCGTGGGAAAGGAAAGTCAGCGGTGTAATCATCGGTGTTGTGTTCGTTGTCGTTTTTGGATTAATTAAGTTCGTGTAATGAATGAATTCATTTAGTTTTTGTTTTGCAAATTAATAATTATCTAAGTATGTTATATTTAAATTTGCTTGCATAGTAAATGTTAGGTTGTGAAAAATGGATCCAATTGAAACGAAATTATAATTTAGGGTCATAATTGAAAATGGAGAAATTATATAGTTGAATTCATGGGACAAAGAAATGCTTAAGATAATTATATGATATGAATGTGAATCACGGCCCGTATGAACCTTGTGAGTGCTTAGGATACAAATGACATGTCATTAGGGTTATTTACCCTTTCGAGTGCTGGTCTCGGATGTTCTACCGATGGCTGAGGTATTGCATTTGTTGCAGATTCTCTGCATCTCGTGTGAGCAGCATCGTGTAGCCTAACATCCCAGTCCACAGCTCTTGTAATCAAGCCCATTTCATAGCTTGTGTGAGCATTTACAGTTACAGTTTGTGTAAGCATAATTCTCGCATATCCGATATTATTTCATTTGGTTCATCGGGTGAAAAATGAATAAATGAAATGGTTATATGAATTGGTTATATAGAAATAGATATATGAAATGGTTATATGAATCAATTATATAGAAATAGATATATGAAATGGAACATTGGATATAGATATTTGAAATAAAATGTGAGTTGTTAAATGAGTAGGTGATAGTTGAATTGAGTTTTAAATGGTTTACTTGTAATGTTTATGACATGATAAAGTTATATGTTCCGTATATATGAACTCACTAACCTTGTGATATTTGTGGTGTGCATAGGAAATAAATGAACTCATGACCTTGTTTATAAAATTAATTGCAAAGTGTTTTAGTTAAAATAGTTATAGTAAGTTTAAGTTTAATACGGACTTACTAAGCTTTACATAAGCTTACCCATTTTTTTTCTTCTTTGTAGATTGTCCGACTCTTGCTGTCGATTGGAACTTCGTTGGAGACCACACTATCTAACAACTCTTTCGGTAGCTAATTCTTTTTTATTTTGGCTCAATTATAAGTGGCAAGTAGATAGGGTTTTGTAATGTATGGTTATAAGCATTTGGTTATGTTTTGTGCGTCCTTTGAGGTATGAAGTATTTATTTTGATGTAAATTTATATGGTTATTTTTAGTTGGTTGTGGTGTGTGATGATATAGTCATGTTTTGCTAACTAAATGCAAATTTGGATGGTTGAATTGGTATATATGATTTAGGTAACTTTTAGAAAAGTATAAATATTAAGATAAATTAATTTAGAATATTGATTAAATTGTAAGAGAATGGAAATTATTTGGAAAAAGTGAGAAAATTGGGTGTAGAAATGATTAAATTAAATTGATGAAAAAGGAGGAGAGACTAGAGGTGAAAATTTACCATAAGGAGAAAATGGATCATCTATGGAATTGTATAAAAAATAAATGGGTAAAATGGTAATTATTGGAAAAAGATAATTATGGAAGGTAATGATTATGAATAAATAGTAAAAAGAGTGAATAGTAAAGACAAAATGGTAAATAAAATAAAAATGATTTTTAATGGAAGAAACTAGAAAAATTTAGAGAAAGGGTGGAGATGGCTATAAATAGCCATAAGCCATATTGAGTCTCACGTTAGTCACCATTCCCCACCATTTCAAATTTTTGTTTTTCTTTCAATTCTATCATTTTCACCAAATACAAACCAATTAAGCTAGTTTCTTCCAAATTTCTTCAAGATTAGTGAGTAAATTTAGTATAGAAGTGTAGTAACAACCCAACTGTTAAAATAAATGCATCTTTACTTGTCTTGGAGAAGAGAGAAAATATGAATTAGTGTTGAATACATTTAAGTTTTAGTTTAAAAATATAGATTATGATATGTTAGAATGATTTTAATGTGAAAATATTGTGTATTTTGATATGGAAAAATGAAGAAAAAAATAAAAAAAAAACTTAGGAACAAATAGAGAAATAAAACAAGAAAGTGGACAAAGGGAGAAGGAGAAGAAGAAAGTTTAATTTCAAGCTATGATTTGTAAGTACAACTAGAACATTACTTGTTTTTACAACTAGAACATTACTTGTTTTTATTATGTAGTTAATTGTTTGGATGAATATAATTTTAATATGATATTTAATTTCAAGTTCATATATTAAATAAATGAAGAATAATACATGATAATGATTAAGTATAATAAATAATAAATGAATTGAGTTTATTAATTAATATGTAATAGAGAAAAATGAAAAAAAAAGTGAGAAATAAATTATAAAGTGAATAGAAAGATTAAATTGTAAAAGATATTAAAGTTGATAGAATCATTATTATAAGTAAGTGCATATATGTGTAAAGTAAAATCAATGTATATATATATATGAGTAATGTGATAAATGATATTGTAACACCCCACACCCGGCCTAGAGATTATGGTCAAATTTAGAGGTATTACGCTTCCCATTTGAGAACCCAGTTTAAAATCTAGCTCTAGAAATCAAGTGATTTGAAATTACTAATTTTAGCTAACCTCTTATACGTTTTTAGAAAAATCTTAAGTTTAAAAAACACTTATTTTACAATAAAATCACTTAATCATTTATTTAGCATAACAACGGAAATTTCATAGTTTTGAAAACCGAATTCAAATTTGATAATTCGTACAATTTTGTAGTTTTACGTTAAAAATACTAAAATATGGAGAAACGAACTAAAACCATAAAGCAAAGTCCAAAAACAGATTTACAATCCAAAAGTCCAGTAATGAATTAAACATAAACCGTTTTATAGTATTAACTAAAAAATCAATACGAGCTCCTGTGCACTGCTCAACCCTAAGTTTGTTGATTACCTAAGAAGTTAGAAAATATGGTGAGAGCTTACAAAGCTCACTGTGTAACTCAACCCATACAAACAGATTAGATAGCAAATTCACACAGAAATCAGAAATCGAATAGAATACCCAGCATGGCATATTATGCGATGCAAAATAATAATCAGATCAGATACAGATGGCATGGCATATCATGCGATGCAACACTAAATAGATACAAATCCTAACCCCCATCCGCTATACACCATCTTTGTCCATCCCAACACGCCATATAGGGTAATAAATACCCATTCAACCCCACACACTAATAAGTGAGCGTAAGTCACTGTACAAAAATGTACAGTCAAATTGCCAGAACAGAAATATGTTGTAAAACCACCAAATAAGGCAAATCATTAAACTGTCATCACTTCATTTATCACATACATATCCCACCCTATTGCACATGCAACAATAGCATAGCCAAATATTTAGATGCACACAGATAAGACATGCTTATATATCAGAATCATGCTAATGACATATTCAAAATTTTCAGATCAGATACAGAATTACTTCAATTAACATGCTTTCAAAAAGTACTCATACAAAGGCAAAACCATAGATTCATATACCATAAACATGAATATCACTTAGCAAAACCCTATAATGTTATTGACCTTGAAACGTGACCCTAACTAAATTTTAAAGAAAATGGGTTCACACACCCGTGTGGCCCACACAGCCTGACACATGGTAGTGTGGTTCACATGGTTTGTCACACAACCGTGTGGCGTCAACATAATATTTTTCAGCTTCGCGCCGTTCTTTGTTTTTCGGGATAGAAGGTACACACCTGATTCTTTCTGAATAACGACGCAATGGCACAATTCCAAACCTTAAAACAGTATTCAAAGCAACTGAATTAACAATGATATACTAAAAGTCTGAACACTTTTTCAACCACAAGCACTAAATATTCGACCTGAACACCAAGATTTGGCCTTAAATAAGGCATTGATTACTTACCCTTGAAAGAAACAGCAGCTTTACAAACCCTTAGTTTGCCAAAGGGTTAATCGCCTTCCGATCTTCGATTACAAAATATCCCACAAACGATTACAAATGAAGCTATAGACTTAAATAAAACCACCCATCCTTTACGTGAAAGAGCAGTTCATAACAAACAATCAGGAAGGAAAAGAGTATACAATACCCAACACAAAAGATGGCACAACAACAACAGTGACACCACATAAAAATAAAGTATCAACAACCTTAGCAAGGTGACAATAAATGATGAATCAAAGTAAGGAAAAAGCAATACACTAAAGTTCCCCAATAGGGACAAATAATGGTAACGTGTGTAAAAGATAAAGAAAACAAAAGGAATGGTGTCTAAAAAGAAAAACTCAATAAACAGGTAAATTGGAAACAAAAATGGGAAAAGAGAGAAAGTGGGAGAATGATAGACATAATAGTGGAAAGATGGACAGCAGTAGTGGGGAAATTTTGGGGAGAAATTTTTGGGATAATTTAAAAAAAATACCCATATCCCACTAAATCCCTTAATTAACCACTTATCAGATTTTCCAAAATTTGAATTCAACCCAATTTCTACCACATGGGTGGCAAGACATGGAATAGCAAAAATCATTTCACTTTGCATGTATGAGATTCAAACACAAGACCTCTAGATAAACTACAGCCTTACCACTAAACTAACAGGCTAATTCTTACCAACAAGTACCCAAAATTTAAAGATATGCCAGATGTTCTAAGTCAAGGGTTGGAAAAATAATAACAAAAATTAAAGAGAAGGGATTTGAACATAGGACCTGTCACACACAAACACAACATTGAATCACTGAACCACTAAACTAAATCAATTTACTTGACATGTTTTAACAATTCAAAAATAAAAATTTTGGGGCGTTACAGGTATGGTGAAGTCATGAAAATGTAGAATAAAACAAATTTGTATGCTACAAGTGTAAAATAATATGTAGAAAGAATTAATAAGGATTAGTGATGAATTATGTAAATTATATTAATTGGTGAAATATGTTATATGTATTAAAAAAATTGTAAATTCTATTTGTGGATTTGATGCCTCAAGAACAAAATTTAGAAATAAGTAAAAATGACATATGAATGCAATAATAAGATATTGTGGTAGAATGTGAAAATTTAATAGATAAATGAAATATGTTACATGCGAAATTGAAAGAAAAGATAATGTTACATGAAATCTTATGATGAGGACTAAAAATATATATATGTAAAAGTGACTTGTAAAATGTAAAATAAAAATTACTAATGAATTATGGAAATTTATCAAATATTGAGACATGATACATGTGTTAGGGAATGTGGAAGATACAATTATATGAATTATTGTTACAATAACTAAATTGTAAAGAGTGAAAAAGTGAAATGTGATATGATTTGCCCAAGTAGACGAGATAAAAACTATTAGGATATTAGTGGCATGTCATTAAGAAACCTTAGTGCACGCTCTGATTATTAGCACGCCAGTACTCTCCGATTAGCACATTGGTGCTCTCTGTTTATCCGCTTTAGCGATGTTCTATTATGTTCCATATATCCTGTGTGTTCTGTTAAGTCTACTGGGCCTTCGAAAAGGTACAAGACTATTTTAGTGATCATTTAATTGTAAAGATTATATGTGCTGAAAAGTAATTAAATTAAGAAATATAAGAAAAAATATGGTTGAGATAAGAAAAGTGATTTATTTGAAGTTTAGTAAATGAAATGAGAAAATTAAAATAAACTAAGTGATTCAAGTATTATACAGATGTTAATTAAATAATTATGATTAGTTGGTGTATGATAATACTAGAAAGAACATATGTTTCCTCCCTACTGTTTGGTTAATTTGTCCCCATTTAGTTATATTTAGCACATATTTTATCATTTTTAGTTCAGTAAATTGCATTTTATAACTCAGTGGATCTTAGCCTATTTATCCTTAATTTTTGTCATGTTTTGGTACCGATGTCACTACATGAGTATTTCTAGATTGCGCCTAGAATTGTTGCTGCACATGACAGTTGTTCGGATAAGAACAAATATGTGTGAGCTGTCCAGTCTAGTACAACCAACTGGTACATACAGAGGCAACATGATTCTAATGGAAGGACACTTGTGCTATTTGGAAGAATATAAAAACATTCACATGAAAAGGAAAACAAAGATGAGCTTTTTGAGGGGTATTATCATCTTCAACCTATCTTTTGAAGCTTTTCGGCTATGGCGGCTTAAGTCTCCTACGGGTGAACCGACGTGAAAGGGACGCAGATCAGCTCCTAACGAGGAGCCCTGAGTGCAACACAAGAGGGAATTGAGAGATTCAAGTCGAGATTGTCTAGGAATAGTATTCTCCACTTGTTTCTTTTATATTTCTTTTCTAAACGATGATGATTACTTTCTATTTCATGTTTGCAAGAAAGTACACATGACTTCTGGGTTAAATGTTATTTTATTCAATTTTACTTCTACTGTTTAATCTTTGGATTTGAATGTTTTAAGCATGGATGTGTTATTGCAGTTATTGACACTGGAAAGTGCAATGACAGTTCAAACTAACAAGCATGACAACGGAAGTTTCTTGAGGATTAGAGGAATTTAATCCACTTGTTCTTAATAGTGTTCCATTGTCATCATAGGAAGGTATGGTTAGTGTGCATCTTTAAGTCTTAGATTAAATATAGAAGTTAAGCTTGGTAAGATATTCATTGCAATTTAATGCATCAACAATCACCTATCCTTTTATACCTTGTGAGCACATAGTATTCTGTTGAATATTCACGTTGGGGATCCCAGTTTATCATTATCATATTTTATCTTATTGTTTTCAAGTCATTGCTTCGAAAACTACTCTCACAATTTATCTCGTTTCTATCTACTTATTGCACTAACATTGATAGACAAAAGACAATCATCCTCGTAGGATCGATATCCAACAGACTCATATCTGTCTACTATACTTACATCGATAGTATACGCTTGCACATTATTGCTATGACGGTTGAGATAAGAAAAGTGATTTATCTGAAGTTTGGTTAATGAAATGAGAAATTTAAATAAACTAAGTGATTCAAGTATTATATAGATGTTTGTGACAGCCCAAAATTGACCCTAGTCGGGAAGTGGTTTCGGGACCACAAAACCGAGTCATAAAAATAATTGATTTCCATATTCTATGCTTATTATGTGTGTACATGAGTATGTGGAAGTTTCATTCTCCAATTTTGCCAATTGCATGAGAAATTATTAAATAGGGATTGATATGAGACATGGTGAAAATATGATAGGCTAATTTAAAATAGTCTGTTAATGCATGTTGTGAAAATGATGGGTTTGCATGTCAAATTACCCAAAATTTGATCTAGTGGTTGGCCATGCTATGGGTGGAAACATGTTGGGAACATGTTGGCCTAGTGAGGTATGTAGGAAAAAAATAAAATAAGGGGCATGGGCATAAAATAATGAAAAGGAGTATGATGAATACAAAAAAAAAATGTGTGTAGTTGTTTCCCCCTCCCATTGCCGTGAGCTAAAGAAAAGAAAGGAGAAAATTTTTGTTCATCCTTTCTCATCTTCATTTAGCCGAAACTAGAAAGAAAAAAACAAAGAAAAAAAATGCTCATCCTTTGGTTCATCCTTGGCCAAAAATTTTAAGGAGGAAGGAAGAAGAAAGGTTGAAGAGGTTCGGCCATGCATGTAGCTAGGCTAAGGTATGTTTGATGATGTTCCATGAGATGCATGCATGTTTTAGTTGTTAGCTTGAGTTCTACCTAGCCCATGGTCTAAATCTTGCTATGTGATGGAAATGACACTCGGCCATGGATGCATCATTCTTGGTTGATGTTTGATGTTGTGGTGATGAGGCATGAGGATGAGTTAAGATTCGGCCTAGGTGGAGTTTGTGTTAATGCCATTGCATGCTAAATATGAAGCTTGTTAATGATGCATGTGATGGTGGCTTGATGATTCTTGAACCTCCTTTTTAGCATTTTTGAGTGAGCACATATGTGCATTGGTTGCTAAATGGAGAAGAATCGGCTAGCAAGTTGTGTGCTAAGGCCGAATATAACTTTTGCATGTTAATGAGCAATGCATGTGTTAAATTGATGGAAAGGGAGAGGATGCTTTACTAGTGTGTATATGTGTGTATTAGCCAAGTTTTGAACTTGAAACAAAAGGGTGTTTAGTCAATACAAGTGACCATACTTGTAGAATGTATTAAGTGTTGAAATCGGCCCCAAAATAGACATGCATATTCGGCCAAGGGGGAAAAATTAGCTAAAATGTTGAGTTTGATTCATGATTCCGTACATATGTGACTTTAATGTCTAATGTATAAATATGGGCTAAGTGCCTTGTGTTCCTCTTTTCGATGCTCAAATGATTAAATCAATTTATTTGTTTAATTAAGCTCAAGAGCAAAGGGGAACTAAATCCGATAAAGGGAAGGAAAAAGTGGTCGAATAGCTATCGGAATCGTTCGACAACACCCGAGGTAAGTTCTTGAGTAAGAGAGCTTAAATTATGATGTGATTAGATCATGTTTTAAGCAAATTAAAATCATGCTCTTTGTGTGGCTATTGAGCCGAATTTGCAAGAATGATAAATGTCTTGTGTTTGAGTTTTGCTAACGAAAATGAAATACGAATGGGCCATGATTTATTGTTAAATGTGCATGGTTATTTGAATGATGTCCGGGCTAAGTCCCGAAGGCTTGTGCTAAGTGACAATATCCGGACTAAGATCCGAAGGCATTTGTGCGAGATACTAATTCCGGGCTAAGCCCGAAGGCATTTGTGCGAGATACTAATTCCGGGCTAAGCCCGAAGGCATTTGTGCGAGATACTAATTCCGGGCTAAGCCCGAAGGCATTTGTGCGAGTTACTAAATCCGGGTTAAGTCCCGAAGGCATTTGTGCGAATTACTATAACCGGGCTATGTCCCGAAGGCATTTGAACGAGGAGCTATATCCGGTTAAATTCCGAAGGTACGTGATTTGGGAATGAATGAACTTGCTGTAAAATTCCAGTTAATACTCTCGAAACATCCCAACATTGAGGTATGTTTCGTATGTGCTTGAATTTAGTTGAGCCCTTACAAATAAGTATTCGCTCAGTTGATAAACGAGCTACCGGCCTTTGGCTGAGTTGATCTTTTGTGTATGTACATAAGGGTTGATAATGTGAAGCAAGTACGATATCGTAAATTTGTGCATATGAAATTATCCGTTTAGCTATATGAATGCTATACTTTTGTTGTGCTGGAATTCCTTGCTCAAAATTTACTAAGCATAAATTGCTTACTCCGTTTCATTGCTCCTCTGTTTTATAGATTTGGTTCTCCAGCTATCGGACTCGGGATCTTGAAGTCAAAGTCGCCCACACTATCAAAGCCCCCCCTTTTGGTACAATTTTGGTTGAACTTCGAAATGGCATGTATAGGACTACCCGTTTGTTGTGGGTCGTGGACCCTTTGGACTTGGATAAATTTTGGATAACCATGCGAAAATGGCTTATATGTGTTTGAGTATAATGTTATAATCATTTGGTGTGGATATGCTTGACAAGGATTGGCCACGGGGATGGTTAATCACTTTCATAAATTGTGCTATTTATGCAAAAAGGGCTAGTTGAATCATGGAAACCATGAAATAGGTAAAGTCTACCTTAAAGGCAGATGCTGACAGCAGCAGTGATGTAGATTTGGAAAATCACTAAAAATAGTAGGAATGGAATTAAATAGTTAATAAATTATGTAAACAAACCTTGATGAATATACTTTCATAGGAAAGTAACGAAACAATCATACGGACAGTATGTTAAGAGATATTCAGGTTCTCGTGAGACAGGGCCAGAACGGTTTCTGGATTCCCTGTTCCGACTTTGGAAATTCATTATAAATTAACCAGAGATAATTAGGAGTCATACCATATATGTATAGATTCCTCTCTGAGTCTAGTTTCTATAGAAACAAACGGTATCAGTATTGGAGCCCTGTACAAGGAGATATCCAAGTCGTAATGCGCAAAGGTCAGGGTAGTCGATCCCTGTAACATGGGAGACTTTGACTAATAAACTGTACTAATTGGCCTGACCAAAAATTCTAGAAAAAAATATGTAGATGGGAATATGAGTCTAGTTTCAGGGAAAAATCACGAAACTGATTTTCGAGTTGTGAAACTCAAGATATGATTTTTAAAGCGACTAGTACGCAGATTGGCAGTGTCTGGGAAATATTTTTTATAAGGGGTTTAAAGTCTGTTAACACCTCGTGTTCGACTCCGGTGTCGGTCTCGGGTTCGGGGTGTTACATTTGATTGGTATCAGAGCCAGGTTTAGTCGATTCTAGGACTACCGTAATGCGTTGGGTCTAGCTATACATGCCATTTTATGTGATTACTTGATAGTGTGGTGATTTCTGACAATTGTAAATGTGTTTATTTATAGTAATGGATCCCGATCCCAACCGAGAGGTAGCTGATGATCTTGAGAGTGTAGCGCCTGCTCCCGTACAAGGGACAGCGCCGGCGGACTCTCAACCTAATGCTAGTAACCCGAATGATGAAGCTAGACAAGCTTTCTATAGCGTGATGAATGATTGGTTCAACCAATACATTCGAACTAATACGGCTGTCCCCCAACCTCCATTCCCAACTAATACCACCCCCGCACCTACAATACCTCCGGTAACTGACCAAATAAGGTCAAATAAGCCCCCAGTTGACAGAATCTGAAAACATGGGGCTACTGAATTTAAAGCTACGGATAGCGACGATGCCGAGCAAGCTGAATTTTGGTTGGACAACACTATCCGGGTACTCGATGAGCTATCTTGTACACCCGATGAATGCCTAAAGTGTACTATCTCCTTGCTACGTGATTCTGCCTATTATTGGTGGAGTACTCTGACTTCTGTTGTGCCCCGAGAGCAAGTAACTTGGGAGTTTTTCCAAACTGAGTTTCGGAAAAAGTATATCAGTCAGAGATTTGTTGATCAAAAACGGAAGGAATTTCTTGAGCTTAAGCAAGGTTCCATGTCAGTTACTGATTACGAGCGAAAATTTGTTAGACTTAGTAGATACGCTCGGGAATGTGTTTCGTCTGAGGCTATCATGTGTAAACGCTTCGAGGATGGGCTGAATGAAGATATAAAAATGTTCGTTGGCGTTCTTGAAATACGAGAGTTCGTAGTACTGGTCGAGCGAGCTTGTAAAGCCGAAGAGCTTAGAAAAGAAAAACAAAAAGTTGATGTGGGAACTGGAGAGTTTCGTAAAAGATCTTCGGGAAAGTCTCTTCAACAGGCATCGAAGAAATTTTGAGATGATGCGAGCCAGTTTAGAGGCATTTCGGGCCTTTTTAGACGAGATCGTGATCGACCCCCTGTGGGTACACGAGGCACTTCGGTCGCCAGTGTTGGGAATGAACGTCGAGATAGAACGAAATGTCGATATTGCGGTAAATGGCATTCGGGGAGTTGTAGATTCCCTGACCGCTCCTGTTACAAGTGCGGATCAGTTGACCACTTCATTAAAGATTGCCCGAGGTTGTTTGAACAGAATGAAAATCAGAGTGGGAAACCGGGTGCTACCACTGCTCGAGGTAGACCATCTGGAAATACGGGCAATGCTAGTGGTGGTCAGAGAGGATCTAGAGATGCTACGACCAGATCCGAGGCTCGTGCGCCTGCTAGAGCTTATGCTATACGTGCCCGCGAGGATGCTTCTTCGCCTGATGTTATTACCGGTACTTTTACTCTCTTTGATACTAATGTAATTGCTTTGATTGACCCCGGTTCTACTCATTCTTACATATGTGAAACCTTAGCATCCAGTAAGACTTTACCTATTGAGTCTACTGAGTTCGTAATTCAGGTGTCAAATCCCTTGGGTCGTTACGTGCTTGTCGACAAAGTGTGTAAGAAATGTCCCCTAGAAATTCGAGGTTCCTGTTTTCTGGCGGACTTGATGCTTTTGCCGTTTGATGAATTTGATGTTATTCTTGGTTTGGATTGGTTGACCGCGCATGATGCGGTTGTGAATTGCAAAAGCAAGACTATTGATTTGAGGTGCGCAAATAACGAAGTAATCCGAGTTGAGGCTACGGACTTGGAGGGGATGCCAGCTGTAATATCAGCAATGTTGGCCCAGAAATATGTAAGAAAAGGGTGCGAAGAATACCTTGCGTATGTACTGGATGACAAAGAATTAGACAAGAAACCCGAATCTGTGCCGGTGGTTTGTGAATACCCGGATGTTTTTCCTGAAGGATTACCGGGTTTACCACCTGTTCGGGAGGTAGAGTTTGGTATTGAACTTGTACCTGGGACTACGCCAATTTCGATAGCTCCGTATCGTATGGCACCAACCGAGTTAAAAGAGTTGAAAGCTCAGTTGCAAGAATTGACGGGTAGAGGTTTTGCTCGACCAAGTTTCTCACCTTGGAGTGCACCAGTATTGTTCGTGAAAAAGAAGGACGGAACCATGAGGTTGTGCATTGACTATCGTCAACTGAATAAAGTGACGATAAAGAACAAATATCCGTTACCGCGTATCGATGATTTGTTCGACCAACTGAAGGGAGCCTCAATGTTCTCAAAAATAGATTTGAGATCGGGCTATTATCAGTTGCGAATTCGAGATTCGGACATACCCAAAACTGCTTTCAGAACGGGATATGGTCACTACGAGTTCTTAGTGATGCCGTTTGGGCTCACAAATGCCCCTGCGGTATTTATGGATTTGATGAATCGGATCTTCAGACCATATTTGGATCGGTTCGTAGTTGTGTTCATTGATGACATCTTGGTCTATTCAAGAGATGAGACCGAACATGCTGAGCATTTGAGGCTAGTGTTACAAATTTTGCGGGATAAGCAGTTATATGCTAAGTTCAGTAAGTGTGAGTTCTGGTTAAGAGAGGTTAGCTTCTTGGGTCAAGTGGTATTCGCATCGGGTATTCGAGCTGACCCGAGCAAAATTTCAGCCATACTTAACTGGAAGCCTCCAAGAAATATTACCGAAGTTCGGAGCTTCCTGGGACTCGCCGGTTACTACCGACGATTTGTCAAAGGTTTCTCGATGATAGCCACACCAATGACGAAGCTACTTTAAAAGGATGTTAAGTTCGAATGGACGGAGAAATGTCAGAAAAGTTTTGATCAACTAAAAACTTATTTGACTGAAGCTCCAATTTTAGTGCAACCCGAATCAGGCAAAGAGTTTGTCATTTATAGTGACGCATCCCTACTTGGGTTGGGTTGCGTATTGATGTAAGAAGGTCGAGTGGTGGCCTATGCGTCGAGACAATTAAAGCCACATGAGAAAAATTATCCGACCCATGATCTTGAACTAGCTGCCATCGTATTTGCTTTAAAAATATGGCGACATTACTTATTTGGTGAGAAGTGCCATGTATTTTCGGATCACAAAAGTCTCAAAAATTTGATGACTCAAAGAGACTTAAATCTGCGACAAAGACGTTGGCTTGAGTTGTTGAAAGATTACGAGCTTGTCATTGATTACCACCCGGGAAAGGCTAATATGGTTGCAGACGCCTTAAGCCGAAAATCATTGTTTGCTTTACGAGCGATGAATGTGCACTTGTCTGTTCTACCCGACAATGTGTTAATAGCTGAATTAAAAGCCAAACCATTATTGATTCATCAAATTCGTGAAGCCCAGAAAGTTGATGATGAATTGGTTGCAAAACGGGCTGAGTGTGCTCCGAACAAGGAATCGGAGTTTCAAATTGATGATGATGATTGTTTGAGGTTCAGAAGTCGTTTGTGTATTCCAAGGAGTTCGGAACTCATTTCGATGATTCTGAACGAAGCCCATTGTAGCCGAATGTCAAGTCACCCGGAGAGTACGAAAATGTACAACGATTTGAAACGTTGGTTTTGGTGGCATGGTATGAAATGAGACATCTCCGACTTTGTTTCGAGATGTTTAATATGTCAACAAGTGAAATCGGAACATCAAGTGCCTTCAGGATTACTTCAGCCGATCATGATACCCGAGTGGAAATGGGATCGAGTCACAATGGACTTTGTGTCCGGACTGCCATTGTCAACAAGTAAGAAGGATGCGATTTGGGTTGTTGTTGATAGACTGACTAAGTCGGCTCACTTTATCCCCGTGTGTATGGATTTTTCATTGGATAGACTAGTTGAATTGTACGTTTCTCAGATTGTGAGATTACACGGGGTACCTATTTCTATCGTGTCGGATAGAGATCCGAGATTCACCTCGCGATTTTGGAGGAAATTGCAAGAAGCTTTGGGTACCAAGCTGCATTTTAGCACTGCTTTTCATCCCCAAACCGATGGTCAATCTGAGCGGATAATTCAGATACTTGAGGATATGTTGAGATGTTGCATCCTCGAGTTCAGTGGTTCATGGGAACGGTATTTACCTTTGATTGAATTCGCTTACAATAATAGTTTTCAATCAAGTATTAAGATGGCACCTTACGAGGCTTTGTACGGTCGTAAATGCCGTACACCGTTGTTTTGGACCGAGCTCGGTGAAAGTAAAATTGCGAACAATAGATGGTGAAAGAAAAATGGTAGAAGATGATGACTTATTTTCTTTTTATTTTACTTTAATATAAAATTTTAATATTATACTTAACATATTTTACTTAAATATCTTACGCCAACCACCAGTATCTTTTAAATGTAGTAAATTGACATATTAACACTTACAAAAATAACATTTAATCCATTTAGCTTATAAAATCAATAATGATTAACTTTTACGATTTACTCTTTTTTTCCTCAATTAACTATCAAATCACTAAAATTTTTGGACCAAACTTCAACTCACCTATATAACAGCTCCGTAAATATTTTTATTAAATATTTACTAACTCGGTTTATAGAAATGAGGTCCCAAAATCTCATTTTCCAAAACCACTTGACTTTTGGTACGCACGACTTGTACCTTGACTAATTGACCAGTTAATAAAATATATTAAATTATGATTCAATATTACACTATATTTAACTCATAAACATTAATTAAATATATCTATGGACTATCTTGTTTGAATTATCGTCCCGGAACCACTATTTTCGATAACACTGAAAAATGAGTTTTACATTTAATATTCCTCTTAATACATTCGTCTAAAATAATCAATTGTTTGGTTAAAAAATTTAACACATCAAAAAAAAATTTTAAGTCATAACTTTTTTGCACTAACTCAAGAAAAAAAATGTTACCTCCATTGAGTAGTTTTTATGTATGCTTTCCTTTACATTTTTCCTAATGGGTCCTTCATAAAATAACCAAATTTAAAAAAAATATATCATCATTATATTTTTAGATATTTTTCTTTTCACTCTCATTATCATTTGAGTTCTTGAATCTAATTATGTGATTTCTCAACTTTCCCTTCATTATTCGTTTTAGTGTTTTGATTTTAGAACTATTTTTTTATTATGCAAACAAAATTATCTTGCTTACTTAAGAATTATATCTTAAAAGATTAGTACTCTCATCTCTCATTTTGGGTTCTTTCTTCTTCTCTTCTTTCACTTGTTATTCATCAATTTTACTCCTAATAAATGATTTTTTTTCCATATTTTCATTTTACATTTAGAATTTTAGACATGTTAGATATATATTCTAAAATAGATAAGTTATAAGGCACAAGGTTATTACTGAGTCGTATACCTTCAACACTATCACTAAAATGTTATTTTTGATATCATGCTAGAAAAAGAAAGTTGCAAGGGGGAAAGAGAATCAATCGTCAACCCAGGAAAACCATCTTTAATAGCAATCACAATTCGAATTTAAGATCAATTAGCAATAAAAAATCAACTCTAATAACACATGTTAATATAAGTCATTAAGCATTGATTTTGAAAAAAGAATCAACCCCTAAAGTATTGACTTTAAGTATTAGCTTACTCACAAATTTTGGTGTTTGAAACTTATGTTTGATCTCAACATTTTGGAGCAATCGAGAGATAAATTGATACCCAAATTGAAAATAGATATGCTGAAAAATATGGAAAGGGTGATTGAGTTCTTGAGGGAGTGCCCAAGACCACTAAAGCTGTTTAACACAATTTTCATATTTATGTTATTGGAAATTTATTAAACCATGTTTATGGGATATGCTGATTATGTGGATGATATGATTCCACCAATAAAGATCATATCACTTGGGGAAATATATTTGGAGGATCAGATCAGATTGAATCACCCCTATCTAATCCCTCAGATCGTGGATATTGGATTGGATTGGAACATTGCATTTTTAGCTGCGAAGCATCCATGTTTACCTTGCTCTTTATCATTATATTGCATTAAGCTTATATTTTGGTTGTTTTATAGGGATTGATATACATATTCTGATGTTAGTAAGTCTTAGAATATTCTATATAATTAAGAGACATGTATAGGTTATTGTACAAAAAGATTAAGCACTTAATATGTTCTTGTAAGGAACTTTATTTTGTGAGTGCATATTGATATTAAAATATTTCGTGTTGTGGTTTACTTATTGTGTAACACCCCTTACCTGAGACCGTTGTCGGAGTCGAGCACAAGGCGTTATCTGACTTAACTTACTAGCTCGGAACATAAAAATTTGCTTTTAAAATTAATTTGCTCACATTAATTCAATATATCCCTAAAAAGAACCCTCGAGACCCTAAAACATGCAACGAAAATGGTTTGGGTCCAAACCGAGAACATTACAAATTCTTTGAATACTTAAATAAATCAAAATAAATTATTTCACTATTCACAATAAAATTGTCCACCTACGTAACAATCACTAATTTAATTATAAATAGAGATAAAAAACTTGAAATTTATATCCGTAAATTTTCCCTGAAACTAGACTCATATATCTTCTTACTATAAAATTTCCAGAATTTTTGGTTTAGCCAAATAGTACAGTTTATTCGTTAAATTCTCCCCTGTTTCACTACTTGATAGTTTTGACCCCTCTTCACTAAAAATCAATTATCTCATTGTACAGAATTCAGATAATGTTCTAATTTGTTTCTTTTAAAAATAGACTCACTAATAAATCTATACATATAAATTATGACTCATAATTCTTTATTTACAATTTTTAATGATTTTCTAAATTCAGAATATGGGACTTCAAAAACCATTCTAACCCTATCTCACTAAAATTCAAATATCTCATAATATATAATTCCTTTGCCTACACCGTTTCTTTCATGTGAAAATATGCTCGATAAGATTTAATTTTATATCTCATTCACTCTCTAATTCCATTTCTACTCTCCTTGGTGATTTTTCAAAATCACGTCAATGCTGCTGTCCAAAAACTATTCCATTGCAAATTTTTACTCTTTTATAATTTCTTTGTATTAACTATCATTTAGGCATACATAACATCAAAACATGTTCTTAAATTTTCATTTCAATAGCTAATCATTATCGAGTATTTCCATGCTATTCATTAGCCACATCATAAGAATGCACAAAATGACTAAGTCCCTATACATGCCATAACTTAAACGTTTCGATTCATAAAATACCGAGATGGCTTGTTGATAGTGTGAAACGATCTATGACGACTTTATGATCCCCGAATTGGCTTGGCGATACTATAATAAAGAAGGAAAATAAAGGGAGTAAGCATTAAAGCTTAGTAAGTTTACAAGCAAATAAATAACAACATTTATTATAAATAATTATACTCATAAATTATCATCAAGTATCATGATCTTTACTTTCTTCTTTACTTTCTCTCTTACTTGTTTACTTACTTGCTTACTTAAATAACTCATGATTATAACTTACTCCTCCTTTGCTGAACTTTCTTTCTCAATCGATAACTGAGATACTCTTAACCCTTATAACTCATCTGAATCTATTTATTATGCTTTTACCTGAACTTTCATGTAACATAATCTATTTACTAGCCCGTTGAACCACTTGGAATACTAAAGATACTCGGGTCTCCTGTCTGATAATAACATGCCAAAGCCATGTCCTAGACATGGGCTTACATGGGATGTTTCATGTACTGCCAATGTCATATCCCAGATATGGTCTTACATGGGAGTTCTCATATCGGTGCCCATGCCATGTCCCAGACATGGCCTTACGGCAGACCTCTCATCTCGGTGCCAAGGCTATGTCCCATACATGGTCTTATGTGGGACCTCTCATTACTTCAATAATGTCAATGCTATGTCCCAAACATGGTCTTACATAGGGTCTCATTCCCTTAATGTCATGACATTTGTATCCGACAGATTCCTAATGTTTCAACGGGACTTTTTATCACTGATTCTTTGTCATCTCATACTTGAGTCAACATTAAATAATTTCATGAAATAAATAATTAATTACTGGAAAATAACAACATTAATAATAATCATTGAAATATTTCATTTATTTACCGTAAACTGACCTCGGTACAAAATACAATCAAATCTACCAACTTAGTTCTCAACCTTTTTCTTTCCTCGGTCTAACTCAGGATTTTATTGTCTTTTAGTCCATTTAATTACTAATTTACCAAAATGCCCCTAACTTAAAAATATCTTATTTCACTTTTCTCATGTCCATTTTTGTCCACAATTTAACCAATGGTCTAATTACCATTTAAGGACCTCCAATTTAAAATTTCATAACAAGTGGACACCTCTAGCTTCTAGAACTCAAGTTTTTCACTTTTTACAATTTAGTCCTTTTGACTAAATTGAGTGCCCAAACGTCGAAATTTTTGAACGAAATTTTCATGAAATCATTTTTTGGAATTGTAGACCATAAAAATATAATAAAAATAATTTTTTTCTTGTCAGATTTGTGGTCTTGAAACTACTGTTCCAACTAGACCCTATTTCGGGATGTTACATATTGAATTCATATGGGTGAATTTAGTGGTGAGAGTATCAATCTTCAAGGTGCAAAGCTAAGAAAATTATCATAAGTGTGTGATATATTAGGATAACTTATTATAAGTGTTGAAGATAGTGAATATTTCTCGCTAATCTAGGCTCTACAAACATAGGGAAATTGAACTACATAAACAAACCTTATGTCCCCTATTTGTTTTCTATTTCACACAGTACTCGGAGTGCCCACTCCCTTAACCACTCCTTCCAAGCACATAACTTATATCTCAGCAACTACTTTAAAGTTTTAATTGGTATCAGGGCTAACCAGTTAAAGTAATTAGTGAAGAACTCTAGTGTTGCTAGATTCAAGCCAAGGAAGGTTCATTTACTTCAAGACCCTCTAAGCTAGAGGTTGGCAATTACGCATAATAGAAAATACTCATAAATGCATACATTAAGTCCATTGATAAGAAAACATAGAGAGTTATGCTGACTAGATGAGAGCCATCTAAAACGAATACTAAATGTGGAAGAGTTGTTAACTTAGAAGTTTGAAGGACCATTGAGGAAGAAAAATTTACCAATGCAAACTCCAAAGCCTTATGTGTCATATTTTATGGAGTTGACCTGCGAGAGTTAAAAGGATTGTTAAATGCACTGTTGCTAAGAATGCTTAGGATATCTTGGAGACTACTAATGAAGGAAAATGTACTGTCAAACAATAAAAGATGTAAATGCTAAATTTAAGGTTTGAAAACCTATAAATGTAAGAACCAGATACTATTAGAGAGTTTTATGCAAAGTTCTGTGATCTTTCAAACCAAGCTTTTGCTCTAGAAGAAGAATATTCAAATACCAAGCCAGTTAAAAAAATGTTAAATATCTTCTAGAGAGGTTTTCTATCAAGATAATAACTATTGAAGAGGTTGAGGATCTTGAAAGGTTGAATATAGATAAACTCCTTGGGTCCTTACATGTGACAGCCCAAAATTGACCCTAGTCGGGAAGTGGTTTCGGGACCGCTAAACCAAGTCACCGAAAGGTTCGAATGTGATGTTTATTGTCTAGAATATGTAATCATGAATGTGTGAAAATTTCAAGCTTCGATTTAGTCGATTGCATGTGAATTTAGTCAATAGGACTTATATGAGAAAATTTTAAAATGTGATAGGTCAATGCATGAGGACCTATTAGTGCATGTGGAAGAAAAAGGGGACTTGCATGTCAAATTCCCCATCCCTAATATGTAGTGGCCGGCCATGCTATGGGTGGAAACATGTCACCAACATGTTGTGTTAGTGATGTATGGTAAGGAAAATAAAATAATAAGCATGATAATTAAATAATGAAAGGAAGGGTGATGAAAAAAAGAAAAAAAAATGGTCTCATGCATACACCCCATTGCCGTGAGCTAAAGGAAGGAAAAAGAAAGGTTTTGTTCATCATTTTTCAACCTCTTTTGACCGAAAATCCTAAGGAAGAGGATTAGGAGGAAGTTGGCCATGCATGTAACTAGATTGAGGTATGTTTAATGTTATTCTTTGAGATTCATGTATATTTTAAGTTGTAAGTTCAAAATCTACCTAGCCATGGTTCAAACTTTGTTAAATGATGGAGATGACATTCGGCCATGAATGTTACGTTCTTGGTTGGTATTTTGATGTCTTTGGTGATGAGGTAAGGAGATGGTTGACTTTGGGTGTTTAATAAAAGGGTTTGGATGTGAGAGTGTGTGAGAAGTAGAAATGAGGAGTCTTAGCAACTCCATGAAGGTTCGGCCATGGTAGTTTGAGGATTAGAGATTTTATTTCTTGTTAAAAATTTGATGAATCCTAGTGTGTGAAGTGTTTGAACCAACTAAGGATTAATAGATGCATGGGTACAAAGTAGGAAGAATCGGCTACTATGGTTGACACCAATGCCGAATGTAAAGATGTTATAGTAAATAATGTATGTGATTTGAGTTGATAATGTGAAAAAGGATAATTAGATGTATTATAAATGATATAAAGATTTTAGAAATTATTTTGGTTAGGTGTGTGTATGATTAAGTATATTCGGCAACATACTTAAAGTGAGTACTTGATATTATATGGGAGTATGTATATTCGGCCACATGAGTAAATATATATATGATGTTAAATTTGATTATGTATAATGGGCATTAAGATGTGGAACTTAAGAAATGTAGTCATATGTGGAATTACATGATGTTATAGTTGACATTGTACACACATACATCCATTCGGCCATCAACATGAGTAATTAGTGAGGATGGTTGCCGAATATACAAACATACATAAGCATGTGAAATTGAATTATGAATGTTTAACAAGATGGTTAAACTAGTGAATTATTGATTAAGCTCAAGGAGCTAAAGGAGGAGAATCAAGCAAAGGTAAAGAAAAGATCACTGAGTAGCCGAGTTGGAACCGTCTTACCCAATACAAGGTAAGTCATTAAGCATGTAGTTGGTATTATTTCAAATGGTCATAATGTTTATGTATTGATGCTGAATGGAATGAATAAATATACATATATATATATGCATGTACGTATGTGATGATGAAATTGTTGAATGAAAAGAAAAGAGGTAAGATGTACTGAGTTGTTGATCTCGGCACTAAACGTGCGGGTATAACCATTTATGACCATGAGATTGGCGCTAAGTGCGCGGGATTAAATTGTACAGCACTAAGTGTGCGATTTGACTATGTTGCACTAAGTGTGCGAAATGAATATGATGCACTAAGTGTGCGAATTGACCATGCGGCACTAAGTGTGCGAGTTTGACTATGTAGCACTAAGTGTGCGATTTGATTACGTAGCACTAAGTGTGCGAGTTGATTATATAGCACTGAGTGTGCGGACTCAATATACATTCGTGAATCATTATGGACACTATGTGTGCGACACTATTGAGTCGATCGCGGACAACGGATCGGGTAAGTGTCTTGAGTACATGGCTAATAGGTGCTATGCTTATACTTGGTGTTGAGCTCGGTAAGTTTGAACCTATATGACAAATATACTTGAAGTCACGTACATAAAATTTATCGTAGGATGGGTGAAAGGCCGTTTAGTCATTTGATTGTAACGAAAATAAATTGATTTATGAAAATGCTTCAATGTCCTATTGATGAGTATATGGAATATGAATGCATGAATTGATATGAAACTGAATCGATAGGTTGGAGGAACTATGGTATGGTTCGGTATGGATGGAGTAAATTGTCTCGTTCCATTTTGTTTCCTCTTGTGATAATGTTATTGATGGATGGTAGTGCATTGCTTATGACTTACTGAGTTATAAACTCACTCGGTGTTTCCTTGTCACCCATTATAGGTTGCTTGGACTCATCTATTTTTGCGGGGTTAGGCCGTCATCGAAGTCATCACACCGGATAGCAAGTTTTGGTACTTTCTTCTTAGTTGGCTAGAAGAACATTTTGGCATGTATAAGCTATTACGTTGTGTTTGAACTTTGGCATGTAAACTTTAAGCCATGCGAAAATGGCACGAATGTTCGATTGAGTTGGATCAAGGGTAGGCATGAAATGGACCTAGTTACTTTCGTAACAGATGCTGGCAGCAGCAGTGTCATGAGATTGAAAAATCACTAAAAATAGTAGGAGTGGAATTAATTGATGAATAAATTATGTAATCGAAGCTCGATGAGTCTGTTTTCATGAGGAAGTAACGAAAAGATCATATGGGCAGTATATTATTTTTGTGGGACAGGGCCAGAACGGTTTCTGGATTCCCTGCTCCGACTTTGGAAATTCATTATAAATTAACCAAAGATAATTAGGGGTCGTACCATATATGTACAGATTCCTCTCTGAGTCTAGTTTTCATAGAAACAAACAACATCAGTATTGAAGCCCCGTGCAGGGAGATATCCAAGTCGTAATGGGCAAAGGTCAGTGTAGTCGACCCCTGCAACATGGGAGACTTTGACTAATAAACTGTACTAATTGGCCCGACCAAAAATTCTAGAAAAAAATACATAGATGGGCACATGAGTCTAGTTTCTGGGAAAATTACGAAACTGATTTTTGAGTTACGAAACTCAAGATATGATTTTTAAAACGACTAGTACACAGATTGGGCAGTGTCTGGAAAATAAATTTTATAAGGGGTTAAAGTCAGTTAACACCTCGTGTTCGACTCCGGTGTCGGTTTCGGGTTCGGGGTGTTACATTTGATTGGTATCAGAGCTATGGTTTAGTCGGTTCTAGGACTACCATAGCGCGTATGAGTCTAGCTATACATGCCGAATGTTAATGTTTAAATGTGTGATGACTTCTGACGGTTGAAATGTTTTTGTTTTGATTAGTAAATGGACCCCGGTGAAGAAAGAACCCTAGCGGATGACGTTGAGAGTGTAGCGGCTGCTCCTGCACAAGGGACGCCGCCTGTTGAACCTCAGTCATCTGCGAATAATCAAGGTGAGGGGGCTAAACAAGCCTTCTTTACCATGATGAATGAGTGGGTCGCGCAATATGCCCGAACCAACCCGGCTGTCCAACAATTCCCAAATTTGAATAATCCACCCCAAGAGCCTGTAATGCCATCAGTCGCTGATCCTGTGAGGCTGAGTAAGCCACCTGTAGACTTGATTAGGAAGCGTGGGGCCGAGGAGTTCAAGGCCATAGTAACTGATGATGCCGAAAGGGCCGAGTTCTGGCTTGGTAACACCATTCGGGTGTTCGATGAATTGTCATGCACACCCGACGAATGTCTAAAATGTGCTGTATCTTTGTTGCGAGACTCAGCCTACTATTGGTGGAGGACCTTGATTTCCATAGTCCCGAACGAGCGAGTAACTTGGGACTACTTTCAAACGGAATTCCGAAAGAAATTTATTAGCCAACGGTTCATTGATCAGAAGCGTAAGGAGTTCTTGGAACTCAAGCAAGGCCGTATGACTGTATCTGAATACAAACATGAATTCGTAAGACTCAGTAGGTATGCCCGGGAGTGTGTAGCTGATGAGGTTGCTATGTGCAAAAGATTCGAGGAAGGATTGAATGAAGATTTAAAGCTACTAATGGGTATTTTGGAAATAAAAGAATTCGTAACACTAGTCGAACGAGCCTGCAAGGCAGAAGAACTTGGAAAGGAGAAGAGGAAGGCTGAATTTGAAGCTAGAGATTATCGTAAAAGATCGACGGGTAAAGCTCCGTTCTCAGCTGTAAAGAAGTTCAGGGAGGACATTAATAAGTCGAGGGCGACTGCGGGAATTTCCATCAGGGCAAGACCATCGATGGGCTCCCGAGCTACTTCGGTAGCTAGTGTGGGCAATAATCGTCACGAGAAACCTGAATGTCCCCAATGTGGAAGACGACACCTAGGTGAATGTTGGGGCAAGTCTACTAGCAGGGCCTGTTACGGATGCGGTTCGAAGGACCACTTCATTAGAGATTGCACGGAGCTGGATGAGAAGAATAAGATTCAAGGTGCAAGACCTAGTGGAGTGACATCTAGAGGTAGACCACCGAGAATTTTAGGAGGCAGGGGTGGTAGTCAGAGGGGGGCCTCTGATACGGCCGATCGAGCCGAGAACCGTACTCCTGCTAGAGCATATGCCATTCGCGCACGAGAGGAGGCATCCTCCCCCGACGTCATCACTGGTACCTTCACTCTCTTTGATACTAATGTGATTGCATTGATTGACCCTGGTTCTACTCATTCATATGTATGCGAAACCTTAGCAACCAGTAAGACTCTACCTGTTGAGTCTACTGAGCTCGTAATTCGAGTATCAAACCCTTTGGGTCAATGCGTACTTGTTGATAAAGTGTGTAAGAGATGCCCTCTAATAATCCGAGAATCCTGTTTTCCGGCCGATTTGATGCTTTTGCCGTTCGACGAGTTTGATGTTATTCTTGGTTTGGATTGGTTAACCGCGCATGATGCGGTTGTGAATTGCAAAAGCAAGACTATCGATTTGAGGTGCGCAAATAACGAAATAATCCGAGTTGAGTCTGCGGACTTAAGGCGGTTTCCAGCTGTAATATCAGCAATGTTGGCCCAGAAATATGTAAGGAAAGGGTGCGAAGCATACCTCGCGTATGTACTTGATGACAAGGAGTTAGAAAAGAAACCCGAATCGGTGCCGGTGGTTTGTGAATACCCGGATGTTTTTCCTGAAGAGTTACCGGGTTTGCCACCTGTTCGGGAGGTAGAGTTTGGTATTGAGCTTGTACCTGGAACTACGCCAATTTCGATCGCTCTGTATCGTATGGCACTAACCGAGTTAAAAGAGTTGAAAGCTCAGTTGCAAGAATTGACGGATAGAGGTTTCGCTCGACCGAGTTTCTCACCTTGGGGTGCACCAGTATTGTTCGTGAAAAAGAAGGACGGAACCATGAGGTTGTGCATTGACTATCGTCAACTGAATAAAGTGATGATAAAGAATAAGTATCCGTTACCGCGTATTGATGATCTGTTCGATCAATTAAAGGGAGCATCGGTGTTTTCAAAGATAGATTTGAGATCGGGTTATTATCAGTTGCGGATTCGAGATTCGAACGTACCCAAAACTGCTTTCAGAATGAGGTACGGTCACTACGAGTTCTTAGTGATGCCGTTTGGGCTCACTAATGCCCCTGCGGTGTTTATGGATTTGATGAATCGGATCTTCAGGCCGTATTTGGATCGGTTCGTAGTTGTGTTTATTGATGACATCTTGGTCTATTCAAGAGATGAGACCGAACATGCTGAGCATCTGAGGCTAGTGTTGCAAATTTTGCGGGATAAGCAGTTATATGCTAAGTTCAGTAAGTGTGAGTTCTGGTTAAGAGAGGTTAGCTTCTTGGGTCATGTGGTATCCGCATCGGGTATTCGAGTTGACCCGAGCAAAATTTCAGCCATACTTAACTGGAAGCCTCCGAGAAATGTTACCGAAGTCCGGAGCTTTCTAGGGCTCGCCGGTTATTACCGACGATTTGTCAAAGGTTTCTCGATGATAGCCACACCAATGACGAAGCTACTTCAAAAGGATGTTAAGTTCGAATGGACGGAGAAATGTCAGAAAATCTTCGATCAACTGAAAACTCATTTGACTGAAGCTCCAATTTTGGTGCAACCCGAATCGGGTAAAGAGTTTGTCATTTATAGTGACGCATCCCTACTTGGGTTGGGTTGCGTATTGATGCAAGAAGGTCGAGTTGTGGCCTATGCGTCGAGACAATTGAAGCCACACGAGAGAAATTATCTGACCCATGATCTCGAACTAGCCGCCATTGTGTTTGCATTGAAAATATGGCGACATTATTTGTTTGGTGAGAAGTGCCATGTGTTTTCGGATCACAAAAGTCTCAAATATTTGATGACTCAACGAGACTTGAATCTGCGACAAAGACGTTGGCTTGAGTTGTTGAAAGATTACGAGCTTGTCATTGATTACCACCCGGGAAAGGCTAATGTGGTTGCGGACGCCTTAAGCCGGAAATCACTGTTTGCTTTGCGAGCGATGAATGTACACTTGTCTGTTCTACCTGACAATGTGTTAGTAGCTGAATTAAAAGCCAAACCATTATTGACTCATCCAATTCGTGAAGCTCAGAAAGTCGATGATGAATTGGTTGCAAAACGAGCTGAGTGTGTTCCGAACAAGGAATCGGAGTTTCAGATTGATGATGATGGTTGTTTGAGGTTTAGAAGTCGTTTGTGTGTTCCAAGGAATTCGGAACTCATTTCGATGATTCTGAACGAAGCCCATTGTAGCCGAATGTCAATTCACCCGGGGAGCACGAAAATGTACAACGACTTGAAACGTCGATTTTGGTGGCATGGTATGAAACGAGACATCTCTGACTTTGTTTCGAGATGTTTAATATGTCAACAAGTGAAAGCGGAACATCAAGTGCCTTCAGGGTTACTTCAGCCGATTATGATACCCGAGTGGAAATGGGACCGAGTCACAATGGACTTTGTGTCCGGACTGCCATTGTCCGCAAGTAAGAAGGATGCGATTTGGGTTGTTGTTGATAGGCTGACTAAGTCGGCTCACTTTATCCCCGTGCGTACGGATATTTCATTGGATAAACTAGCCGAATTGTATGTCTCTCAGATTGTGAGATTACATGGAGTACCTATTTCTATCGTGTCAGATAGAGATCCGAGATTCACCTCACGATTTTGGAAGAAATTGCAAGAAGCTTTGGGTACCAAGCTGCATTTTAGCACCGCTTTTCACCCCCAAACCGATGGTCAATCCGAGCGGATAATTTAGATACTTGAGGATATGTTGAGATGTTGCATCCTCGAGTTCAGTAGTTCATGGGAACGGTATTTACCTTTGATTGAATTCGCTTACAACAATAGTTTTCAATCAAGTATTAAGATGGCACCTTATGAGGCTTTGTACGGTCGTAAATGCCGTACGCCATTGTTTTGGACCGAGCTTGGTGAAAGTAAAATTTTCGGAGTTGATTTGATTAAAGATGCCGAACAAAAAGTAAAGGTAATCCGCGAAAGTCTGAAGGTAGCCACAGATCGTCAAAAATCGTATGCGGATTTAAAACGAAAGGACATTGAATATCAGGTGGGAGATAAAGTGTTTCTTAAAGTGTCACCTTGGAAGAAGGTACTCAGATTTGGCCGTAAAGGCAAGTTGAGCCCGAGATTCATTGGGCCGTACCAAATTTCCGAACGAGTGGGGCCGGTTGCATATAGATTGATTTTGCCCCCTGAACTTGAAAGGATGCACGATGTCTTCCATGTTTCAATGCTTCGACGTTATAGATCCGATCCGTCAGTTTGAGGATTAGAGATTTTATTTCTTGTTAAAAATTTGATGAATCCTAGTGTGTGAAGTGTTTGAACCAACTAAGGATTAATAGATGCATGGGTACAAAGTAGGAAGAATCGGCTACTATGGTTGACACCAATGCCGAATGTAAAGATGTTATAGTAAATAATGTATGTGATTTGAGTTGATAATGTGAAAAAGGATAATTAGATGTATTATAAATGATATAAAGATTTTAGAAATTATTTTGGTTAGGTGTGTGTATGATTAAGTATATTCGGCAATATACTTAAAGTGAGTACTTGATATTATATGGGAGTATGTATATTCGGCCACATGAGTAAATATATATATGATGTTAAATTTGATTATGTATAATGGGCATTAAGATGTGGAACTTAAGAAATGTAGTCATATGTGGAATTACATGATGTTATAGTTGACATTGTACACACATACATCCATTCGGCCATCAACATGAGTAATTAGTGAGGATGGTTGCCGAATATACAAACATACATAAGCATGTGAAATTGAATTATGAATGTTTAACAAGATGGTTAAACTAGTGAATTATTGATTAAGCTCAAGGAGCTAAAGGAGGAGAATCAAGCAAAGGCAAAGAAAAGATCACTGAGTAGCCGAGTTGGAACCGTCTTACCCAACACAAGGTAAGTCATTAAGCATGTAGTTGGTATTATTTCAAATGGTCATAATGTTTATGTATTGATGCTGAATGGAATGAATAAATATACATATATATATATGCATGTACGTATGTGATGATGAAATTGTTGAATGAAAAGAAAAGAGGTAAGATGTACTGAGTTGTTGATCTCGGCACTAAACGTGCGGGTATAACCATTTATGACCATGAGATTGGCGCTAAGTGCGCGGGATTAAATTGTACAGCACTAAGTGTGCGATTTGACTATGTTTCACTAAGTGTACGAAATGAATATGATGCACTAAGTGTGCGAATTGACCATGCGGCACTAAGTGTGCGAGTTTGACTATGTAGCACTAAGTGTGCGATTTGATTACGTAGCACTAAGTGTGCGAGTTGATTATATAGCACTGAGTGTGCGGACTCAATATACATTCGTGAATCATTATGGACACTATGTGTGCGACACTATTGAGTCGATCGCGGACAACGAATCAGGTTAGTGTCTTGAGTACATGGCTAATAGGTGCTATGCTTATACTTGGTGTTGAGCTCGGTAAGTTTGAACCTATATGACAAATATACTTGAAGTCACGTACATAAAATTTATCGTAGGATGGGTGAAAGGCCGTTTAGTCATTTGATTGTAACGAAAATAAATTGATTTATGAAAATGCTTCAATGTCCTATTGATGAGTATATGGAATGTGAATGCATGAATTGATATGAAACTGAATCGATAGGTTGGAGGAACTATGGTATGGTTCGGTATGGATGGAGTAAATTGTCTCGTTCCATTTTGTTTCCTCTTGTGATAATGTTATTGATGGATGGTAGTGCATTGCTTATGATTTACTGAGTTATAAACTCACTCGGTGTTTCCTTGTCACCCATTATAGGTTGCTTGGACTCATCTATTTTTGCGGGGTTAGGCCGTCATCGAAGTCATCACACCGGATAGCAAGTTTTGGTACTTTCTTCTTAGTTGGCTAGAAGAACATTTTGGCATGTATAAGCTATTACGTTGTGTTTGAACTTTGGCATGTAAACTTTAAGCCATGCGAAAATGGCACGAATGTTCGATTGAGTTGGATCAAGGGTAGGCATGAAATGGACCTAGTTACTTTCGTAACAGATGCTGGCAGCAGCAGTGTCATGAGATTGAAAAATCACTAAAAATAGTAGGAGTGGAATTAATTGATGAATAAATTATGTAATCGAAGCTCGATGAGTCTGTTTTCATGAGGAAGTAACGAAAAGATCATATGGGCAGTATATTATTTTTGTGGGACAGGGCCAGAAATGTTTCTAGATTCCCTGCTCCAACTTTGGAAATTCATTATAAATTAACCAGAGATAATTAGGGGTCGTACCATATATGTACAGATTCCTCTCTGAGTCTAGTTTTCATAGAAACAAACGGTATCAGTATTGAATCCCCGTGCAGGGAGATATCCAAGTCGTAATGGGCAAAGGTCAGTGTAGTCGACCCCTGCAACATGGGAGACTTTGACTAATAAACTGTACTAATTGGCCCGACCAAAAATTCTAGAAAAAAATACATAGATGGGCACATGAGTCTAGTTTCTGGGAAAAATTACGAAACTGATTTTTGAGTTACGAAACTCAAGATATGATTTTTAAAACGACTAGTACACAGATTGGGCAGTGTCTGGAAAATAAATTTTATAAGGGGTTAAAGTCAGTTAACACCTCGTGTTCGACTCCGGTGTCGGTTTCAGGTTCGGGGTGTTACATTACAGTCCTTTGAGATGAAATTTTATGAGGCTAAACGAAGCAGAGCAAAAGGAGACAAAAATATTGCTCTTCAAGTAAATAAGGAAATGACAACTCTTAGAAAGCTACTATTGAAGATCTTCAGGGGTAGATTTCCTTGTTAACAAAGAATTTTACTAAGGTTTTCAAGAAATAGGCAAGAAGATTCAAAAAGTTTGAAGTCGGTGATAATATTCCCAGGATCAAGTCAAAGGTAATTGTCATCAATGAGGAACTTGGAAGGACAAAAAAAAAGGAGTTTGCAATGCTATGAGTGTCAAGGTTATTGTCATATCCAATGTAAGTGTGCTAACACTCAAAAGAAGAAGAAGAAGCCATTTTATGTAACTTGGAGTGATGACGATTCATCCAACGGATTTGATTCAGAGGAAGATCATCACAATTGTATTGCTTTCATTGTTAGTACTGTTTATGATGGAGGTTCTAAGGAGGATCCTAATCTTGGCTCAGATGAAACTTTTCTGAAAACTTATAAAGAGGTGTTAGGCAAATAGGGATATGTCTATGAAATCAACACTCAACTATCAGAATAAAAAAAGAAGCAATTAAAAGATGAAAATGTTATTTTGATTAAGCAAGCGACAGTAAAAGAATCTCTCCTAGAAGATGAGTTAGACAATCTTGTTAAAGTTAAGAAAGAACTTGTAGAGGCTAAGCTTATGCTCGAGATCTAGGTAGAGAAGGAAAAGTTCAGTTGATAAAGGTAAAGTTCTTATGTCTAATCCCACAGTCTTTGTTGACGAAACTAGTTCAAAAGAAGTTGGTGAAAGCTCTAAATCTTTACTCAAGCCATACAAGAAGATTGTTCATCCCATAGGGTGATTTTTCAATATTTTTGTGCCCCTGGTCATATAATACCACATTGCTTCAAGATGCTGCATGATTTAAAATGGAGGAAGTTACTGCCTAAGGCAGTGTCCACTCCTCGTAGCATTTCAATAGAGAAAGTGCAGAAAAGAATATGGATGAAGAAGAAAACTAATTGCCTACTTATTGCTCATCATTCTTTGAAGTCTATTATTCATGGAATTTGGTATTTTGATTTAACAGTGGCTTTTCATGACACATGATAGGTAACCAGACATAACTCACTAATTTTCAAGATTGTTCTATTGGAAGGGTGACCTTTGGTGATGGGAAAAAAAGTCAGATTCTTGGTAAAGGGACCTTGAATGTTTCTGACATTCCTCAATTGATGAATGTTTTTATTGTAGATGAACCCTAGTAAACAGACTCAGATACACAGGTAACTACATCACACCAATTGTTCGTCTGAGCTGAGAACATTTATATATGTATGGTTACTCGTTCAAGCTAAACTAATATCATGACACATCAGGTTACTCGTCTGAGCTAAACCTATGTCACATGATTCATGAGAATTCGCAACGAAAGTTGGATTCCCTTAACAATTGTAATAACTCTTGTACAAGCATGCACAAAACCCTATTGACATGCCAATCATATCTGAAACCTTTACCAGGTTCACATGGGTATCCTTTACACAAATGAACGTCACATTTTAATTCAGTCCAATTCTAGCCGTTCATTCCAATTTACAAGTAATCATCCATAATCAAACATACATATATAATTATAGAATATGAAATCAAACACATAACAACCTAAATAATAAATGTCATATGAACTAACCTATACAAAACACCAAACAAGTTGATTCTTCATGGACTAATCAACAATTTTTTCTTTTCCTCGATTAACCCCACATTGATCCATTTCTTGATCTATACAATTAATTAGTACAATTTTTTTTCATATTATGAAATGATATGAATAAAATCATATGAATTAATTTTTTCAATACCCTAAAATTTTATATTTCATTCAGTTTAGTCCTTGAAATTGAAATAGCCATAGCTTCAAATTTTGAACCTCTGTTTAAAATCTGATTTCTCATATATTCATTAGGGGCCCTCTATGTAACAGCCCATTTTCAGTGGTGTCAAAAACAGTGGTTTCGAGACCACAAATCCTACAAGTGAGTCTGAAAATATTTTTATTTAATATTTACGAATCAAATATAATATTATATTAAATTTTGATTTGATAAATTTTGTTAATTGGACGAATAGTTAAATTCAAGTAGTTTGTCCCTAAAGTCAAATGGTTTTGAAAAATAAGGTATCGGGACCTCGTTTCTATAAACCGAGCTTAAATATTTACAGAGTTACTATATAGGTGTATTAAAAATCAGTTGGAAAATTTTAACGTTTTTATAGTTAATTAAGTAAAAATTGCAAAATTCACTCACTATTGATTTTTATTAATTAAATGGCATATTTAGTTAAGGAGAGGACTTATATGGTAATTAAACCATAATGATAAAGTATGTATAGTTAGTGGAAGAATTGAGTTAAAAATTATATGTTTTATATATTATTATTAAATTAAACAAAAGATAAAATAATAAAACAAAAAGGAAACATTTATCATCTTCATCATTTGGCCTTTCTTCCATAGAACTTCCATGGTCATCAAGTTTGAAGTTTCAGCCTTGTTTATGTTTATGCATGTAAGTGTAATTTTCATCTATTTTTCACGATTTTATATTTTTTATATCGTTGTAGCTTAATCTAGCTAGCCCGAAGACTAATTCGTAAAACTGTTAAATATTTTGACTTTTGTCATTGATGAATTTGTGATGTTTTTGAAGTTTGATGACAGATTATTAAGCTTGATAGTTCAATAGGATTATTTTGTAAAGTGATTTTGGTTAGTTTTAAATTTAAGGACTAAATTGATAAAATAATAAACTTGGCATGAAATTCTTGGGATATTTTAATAAATATAGATTGTAATTGCATAGGGGAAAGTTCAACCAGCAAGGTGTTGGTTTAAGTGTGATAAATTTGTAAGTTTCGAGTTTAGTGACAATTGAATAAAAGGTAAAAGTTTAGGGTAAAAGTGTAAAATGTTGATTAAAGGGTCAATTACATGAATTTTAGTATTTAAAAGCATTTGAATTGGATAATTGAATTAAATTATTATATTTAGATCAAGAAACGAGTCAATTAGATAATAATCGTGGGAAAGGAAAGTCAGCGGTGTAATCATCGGTGTTGTGTTCGTTGTCGTTTTTGGATTAATTAAGTTCGTGTAATGAATGAATTCATTTAGTTTTTGTTTTGCAAATTAATAATTATCTAAGTATGTTATATTTAAATTTGCTTGCATAGTAAATGTTAGGTTGTGAAAAATGGATCCAATTGAAACGAAATTATAATTTAGGGTCATAATTGAAAATGGAGAAATTATATAGTTGAATTCATGGGACAAAGAAATGCTTAAGATAATTATATGATATGAATGTGAATCACGGCCCGTATGAACCTTGTGAGTGCTTAGGATACAAATGACATGTCATTAGGGTTATTTACCCTTTCGAGTGCTGGTCTCGGATGTTCTACCGATGGCTGAGGTATTGCATTTGTTGCAGATTCTCTGCATCTCGTGTGAGCAGCATCGTGTAGCCTAACATCCCAGTCCACAGCTCTTGTAATCAAGCCCATTTCATAGCTTGTGTGAGCATTTACAGTTACAGTTTGTGTAAGCATAATTCTCGCATATCCGATATTATTTCATTTGGTTCATCGGGTGAAAAATGAATAAATGAAATGGTTATATGAATTGGTTATATAGAAATAGATATATGAAATGGTTATATGAATCGATTATATAGAAATAGATATATGAAATGGAACATTGGATATAGATATTTGAAATAAAATGTGAGTTGTTAAATGAGTAGGTGATAGTTGAATTGAGTTTTAAATGGTTTACTTGTAATGTTTATGACATGATAAAGTTATATGTTCCGTATATATGAACTCACTAACCTTGTGATATTTGTGGTGTGCATAGGAAATAAATGAACTCATGACCTTGTTTATAAAATTAATTGCAAAGTGTTTTAGTTAAAATAGTTATAGTAAGTTTAAGTTTAATACGGACTTACTAAGCTTTACATAAGCTTACCCATTTTTTTTCTTCTTTGTAGATTGTCCGACTCTTGCTGTCGATTGGAACTTCGTTGGAGACCACACTATCTAACAACTCTTTCGGTAGCTAATTCTTTTTTATTTTGGCTCAATTATAAGTGGCAAGTAGATAGGGTTTTGTAATGTATGGTTATAAGCATTTGGTTATGTTTTGTGCGTCCTTTGAGGTATGAAGTATTTATTTTGATGTAAATTTATATGGTTATTTTTAGTTGGTTGTGGTGTGTGATGATATAGTCATGTTTTGCTAACTAAATGCAAATTTGGATGGTTGAATTGGTATATATGATTTAGGTAACTTTTAGAAAAGTATAAATATTAAGATAAATTAATTTAGAATATTGATTAAATTGTAAGAGAATGGAAATTATTTGGAAAAAGTGAGAAAATTGGGTGTAGAAATGATTAAATTAAATTGATGAAAAAGGAGGAGAGACTAGAGGTGAAATTTACCATAAGGAGAAAATGGATCATCTATGGAATTGTATAAAAAATAAATGGGTAAAATGGTAATTATTGGAAAAAGATAATTATGGAAGGTAATGATTATGAATAAATAGTAAAAAGAGTGAATAGTAAAGACAAAATGGTAAATAAAATAAAAATGATTTTTAATGGAAGAAACTAGAAAAATTTAGAGAAAGGGTGGAGATGACTATAAATAGCCATAAGCCATATTGAGTCTCACGTTAGTCACCATTCCCCACCATTTCAAATTTTTGTTTTTCTTTCAATTCTATCATTTTCACCAAATACAAACCAATTAAGCTAGTTTCTTCCAAATTTCTTCAAGATTAGTGAGTAAATTTAGTATAGAAGTGTAGTAACAACCCAACTGTTAAAATAAATGCATCTTTACTTGTCTTGGAGAAGAGAGAAAATATGAATTAGTGTTGAATACAAGTGATTAAGGTAAGAAAGTTTAACTTCTCTTGAAATACATTTAAGTTTTAGTTTAAAAATATAGATTATGATATGTTAGAATGATTTTAATGTGAAAATATTGTGTATTTTGATATGGAAAAATGAAGAAAAAAATAAAAAAAAAAAACTTAGGAACAAATAGAGAAATAAAACAAGAAAGTGGACAAAGGGAGAAGGAGAAGAAGAAAGTTTAATTTCAAGCTATGATTTGTAAGTACAACTAGAACATTACTTGTTTTTACAACTAGAACATTACTTGTTTTTATTATGTAGTTAATTGTTTGGATGAATATAATTTTAATATGATATTTAATTTCAAGTTCATATATTAAATAAATGAAGAATAATACATGATAATGATTAAGTATAATAAATAATAAATGAATTGAGTTTATTAATTAATATGTAATAGAGAAAAATGAAAAAAAAAAGTGAGAAATAAATTATAAAGTGAATAGAAAGATTAAATTGTAAAAGATATTAAAGTTGATAGAATCATTATTATAAGTAAGTGCATATATGTGTAAAGTAAAATCAATGTATATATATATATGAGTAATGTGATAAATGATATTGTAACACCCCACACCCGGCCTAGAGATTATGGTCAAATTTAGAGGTATTACGCTTCCCATTTGAGAACCCAGTTTAAAATCTAGCTCTAGAAATCAAGTGATTTGAAATTACTAATTTTAGCTAACCTCTTATACGTTTTTAGAAAAATCTTAAGTTTAAAAAACACTTATTTTACAATAAAATCACTTAATCATTTATTTAGCATAACAACGGAAATTTCATAGTTTTGAAAACCGAATTCAAATTTGATAATTCGTACAATTTTGTAGTTTTACGTTAAAAATACTAAAATATGGAGAAACGAACTAAAACCATAAAGCAAAGTCCAAAAACAGATTTACAATCCAAAAGTCCAGTAATGAATTAAACATAAACCGTTTTATAGTATTAACTAAAAAATCAATACGAGCTCCTGTGCACTGCTCAACCCTAAGTTTGTTGATTACCTAAGAAGTTAGAAAATATGGTGAGAGCTTACAAAGCTCACTGTGTAACTCAACCCATACAAACAGATTAGATAGCAAATTCACACAGAAATCAGAAATCGAATAGAATACCCAGCATGGCATATTATGCGATGCAAAATAATAATCAGATCAGATACAGATGGCATGGCATATCATGCGATGCAACACTAAATAGATACAAATCCTAACCCCCATCCGCTATACACCATCTTTGTCCATCCCAACACGCCATATAGGGTAATAATACCCATTCAACCCCACACACTAATAAGTGAGCGTAAGTCACTGTACAAAAATGTACAGTCAAATTGCCAGAACAGAAATATGTTGTAAAACCACCAAATAAGGCAAATCATTAAACTGTCATCACTTCATTTATCACATACATATCCCACCCTATTGCACATGCAACAATAGCATAGCCAAATATTTAGATGCACACAGATAAGACATGCTTATATATCAGAATCATGCTAATGACATATTCAGAATTTTCAGATCAGATACAGAATTACTTCAATTAACATGCTTTCAAAAAGTACTCATACAAAGGCAAAACCATAGATTCATATACCATAAACATGAATATCACTTAGCAAAACCCTATAATGTTATTGACCTTGAAACGTGACCCTAACTAAATTTTAAAGAAAATGGGTTCACACACCCGTGTGGCCCACACAGCCTGACACATGGTAGTGTGGTTCACATGGTTTGTCACACAACCGTGTGGCGTCAACATAATATTTTTCAGCTTCGCGCCGTTCTTTGTTTTTCGGGATAGAAGGTACACACCTGATTCTTTCTGAATAACGACGCAATGGCACAATTCCAAACCTTAAAACAGTATTCAAAGCAACTGAATTAACAATGATATACTAAAAGTCTGAACACTTTTTCAACCACAAGCACTAAATATTCGACCTTAACACCAAGATTTGGCCTTAAATAAGGCATTGATTACTTACCCTTGAAAGAAACAGCAGCTTTACAAACCCTTAGTTTGCCAAAGGGTTAATCGCCTTCCGATCTTCGATTACAAAATATCCCACAAACGATTACAAATGAAGCTATAGACTTAAATAAAACCACCCATCCTTTACGTGAAAGAGCAGTTCATAACAAACAATCAGGAAGGAAAAGAGTATACAATACCCAACACAAAAGATGGCACAACAACAACAGTGACACCACATAAAAATAAAGTATCAACAACCTTAGCAAGGTGACAATAAATGATGAATCAAAGTAAGGAAAAAGCAATACACTAAAGTTCCCCAATAGGGACAAATAATGGTAACGTGTGTAAAAGATAAAGAAAACAAAAGGAATGGTGTCTAAAAAGAAAAACTCAATAAACAGGTAAATTGGAAACAAAAATGGGAAAAGAAAGAAAGTGGGAGAATGATAGACATAATAGTGGAAAGATGGACAGCAGTAGTGGGGAAATTTTGGGGAGAAATTTTTGGGATAATTTAAAAAAAAATACCCATATCCCACTAAATCCCTTAATTAACCACTTATCAGATTTTCCAAAATTTGAATTCAACCCAATTTCTACCACATGGGTGGCAAGACATGGAATAGCAAAAATCATTTCACTTTGCATGTATGAGATTCAAACACAAGACCTCTAGATAAACTACAACCTTACCACTAAACTAACAGGCTAATTCTTACCAACAAGTACCCAAAATTTAAAGATATGCCAGATGTTCTAAGTCAAGGGTTGGAAAAATAATAACAAAAATTAAAGAGAAGGGATTTGAACATAGGACCTCTCACACACAAACACAACATTGAATCACTGAACCACTAAACTAAATCAATTTACTTGACATGTTTTAACAATTCAAAAATAAAAATTTTGGGGCGTTACAGGTATGGTGAAGTCATGAAAATGTAGAATAAAACAAATTTGTATGCTACAAGTGTAAAATAATATGTAGAAAGAATTAATAAGGATTAGTGATGAATTATGTAAATTATATTAATTGGTGAAATATGTTATATGTATTAAAAAAATTGTAAATTCTATTTGTGGATTTGATGCCTCAAGAACAAAATTTAGAAATAAGTAAAAATGACATATGAATGCAATAATAAGATATTGTGGTAGAATGTGAAAATTTAATAGATAAATGAAATATGTTACATGCGAAATTGAAAGAAAAGATAATGTTGCATGAAATCTTATGATGAGGGCTAAAAATATATATATGTAAAAGTGACTTGTAAAATGTAAAATAAAAATTACTAATGAATTATGGAAATTTATCAAATATTGAGACATGATACATGTGTTAGGGAATGTGAAAGATACAATTATATGAATTATTGTTACAATAACTAAATTGTAAAGAGTGAAAAAGTGAAATGTGATATGATTTGCCCAAGTAGACGAGATAAAAACTATTAGGATATTAGTGGCATGTCATTAAGAAACCTTAGTGCACGCTCTGATTATTAGCACGCCAGTACTCTCCGATTAGCACATTGGTGCTCTCTGTTTATCCGCTTTAGCGATGTTCTATTATGTTCCATATATCTTGTGTGTTCTGTTAAGTCTACTGGGCCTTCGAAAAGGTACAAGACTATTTTAGTGATCATTTAATTGTAAAGATTATATGTGCTGAAAAGTAATTAAATTAAGAAACATAAGAAAAAATATGGTTGAGATAAGAAAAGTGATTTATCTGAAGTTTAGTAAATGAAATGAGAAAATTAAAATAAACTAAGTGATTCAAGTATTATACAGATGTTAATTAAATAATTATGATTAGTTGGTGTATGATAATACTAGAAAGAACATATGTTTCCTCCCTACTGTTTGGTTAATTTGTCCCCATTTAGTTATATTTAGCACATATTTTATCATTTTTAGTTCAGTAAATTGCATTTTATAACTCAGTGGATCTTAGCCTATTTATCCTTAATTTTTGTCATGTTTTGGTACCGATGTCACTACATGAGTATTTCTAGATTGCGCCTAGAATTGTTGCTGCACATGACAGTTGTTCGGATAAGAACAAATATGTGTGAGCTGTCAAGTCTAGTACAACCAACTGGTACATACAGAGGCAACATGATTCTAATGGAAGGACACTTGTGCTATTTGGAAGAATATAAAAACATTCACATGAAAAGGAAAACAAAGATGAGCTTTTTGAGGGGTATTATCATCTTCAACCTATCTTTTGAAGCTTTTCGGCTATGGCGGCTTAAGTCTCCTACGGGTGAACCGACGTGAAAGGGACGCAGATCAGCTCCTAACGAGGAGCCCTGAGTGCAACACAAGAGGGAATTGAGAGATTCAAGTCGAGATTGTCTAGGAATAGTATTCTCCACTTGTTTCTTTTATATTTCTTTTCTAAACGATGATGATTACTTTCTATTTCATGTTTGCAAGAAAGTACACATGACTTCTGGGTTAAATGTTATTTTATTCAATTTTACTTCTACTGTTTAATCTTTGGATTTGAATGTTTTAAGCATGGATGTGTTATTGCAGTTATTGACACTGGAAAGTGCAATGACAGTTCAAACTAACAAGCATGACAACGGAAGTTTCTTGAGGATTAGAGGAATTTAATCCACTTGTTCTTAATAGTGTTCCATTGTCATCATAGGAAGGTATGGTTAGTGTGCATCTTTAAGTCTTAGATTAAATATAGAAGTTAAGCTTGGTAAGATATTCATTGCAATTTAATGCATCAACAATCACCTATCCTTTTATACCTTGTGAGCACATAGTATTCTGTTGAATATTCACGTTGGGGATCCCAGTTTATCATTATCATATTTTATCTTATTGTTTTCAAGTCATTGCTTCGAAAACTACTCTCACAATTTATCTCGTTTCTATCTACTTATTGCACTAACATTGATAGACAAAAGACAATCATCCTCGTAGGATCGATATCCAACAGACTCATATCTGTCTACTATACTTACATCGATAGTATACGCTTGCACATTATTGCTATGACGGTTGAGATAAGAAAAGTGATTTATCTAAAGTTTGGTTAATGAAATGAGAAATTTAAATAAACTAAGTGATTCAAGTATTATATAGATGTTTGTGACAGCCCAAAATTGACCCTAGTCGGGAAGTGGTTTCGGGACCACAAAACCGAGTCATAAAAATAATTGATTTCCATATTCTATGCTTATTATGTGTGTACATGAGTATGTGGAAGTTTCATTCTCCAATTTTGCCAATTGCATGAGAAATTATTAAATAGGGATTGATATGAGACATGGTGAAAATATGATAGGCTAATTTAAAATGGTCTGTTAATGCATGTTGTGAAAATGATGGGTTTGCATGTCAAATTACCCAAAATTTGATCTAGTGGTTGGCCATGCTATGGGTGGAAACATGTTGGGAACATGTTGGCCTAGTGAGGTATGTAGGAAAAAAATAAAATAAGGGGCATGGGCATAAAATAATGAAAAGGAGTATGATGAATACAAAAAAAAATGTGTGTAGTTGTTTCCCCCCCCATTGCCGTGAGCTAAAGAAAAGAAAGGAGAAAATTTTTGTTCATCCTTTCTCATCTTCATTTAGCCGAAACTAGAAAGAAAAAAACAAAGAAAAAAAATGCTCATCCTTTGGTTCATCCTTGGCCAAAAATTTTAAGGAGGAAGGAAGAAGAAAGGTTGAAGAGGTTCGGCCATGCATGTAGCTAGGCTAAGGTATGTTTGATGATGTTCCATGAGATGCATGCATGTTTTAGTTGTTAGCTTGAGTTCTACCTAGCCCATGGTCTAAATCTTGCTATGTGATGGAAATGACACTCGGCCATGGATGCATCATTCTTGGTTGATGTTTGATGTTGTGGTGATGAGGCATGAGGATGAGTTAAGATTCGGCCTAGGTGGAGTTTGTGTTAATGCCATTGCATGCTAAATATGAAGCTTGTTAATGATGCATGTGATGGTGGCTTGATGATTCTTGAACCTCCTTTTTAGCATTTTTGAGTGAGCACATATGTGCATTGGTTGCTAAATGGAGAAGAATCGGCTAGCAAGTTGTGTGCTAAGGCCGAATATAACTTTTGCATGTTAATGAGCAATGCATGTGTTAAATTGATGGAAAGGGAGAGGATGCTTTACTAGTGTGTATATGTGTGTATTAGCCAAGTTTTGAACTTGAAACAAAAGGGTGTTTAGTCAATACAAGTGACCATACTTGTAGAATGTATTAAGTGTTGAAATCGGCCCCAAAATAGACATGCATATTCGGCCAAGGGGGAAAAATTAGCTAAAATGTTGAGTTTGATTCATGATTCCGTACATATGTGACTTTAATGTCTAATGTATAAATATGGGCTAAGTGCCTTGTGTTCCTCTTTTCGATGCTCAAATGATTAAATCAATTTATTTGTTTAATTAAGCTCAAGAGCAAAGGGGAACTAAATCCGATAAAGGGAAGGAAAAAGTGGTCGAATAGCTATCGGAATCGTTCGACAACACCCGAGGTAAGTTCTTGAGTAAGAGAGCTTAAATTATGATGTGATTAGATCATGTTTTAAGCAAATTAAAATCATGCTCTTTGTGTGGCTATTGAGCCGAATTTGCAAGAATGATAAATGTCTTGTGTTTGAGTTTTGCTAACGAAAATGAAATACGAATGGGCCATGATTTATTGTTAAATGTGCATGGTTATTTGAATGATGTCCGGGCTAAGTCCCGAAGGCTTGTGCTAAGTGACAATATCCGGACTAAGATCCGAAGGCATTTGTGCGAGATACTAATTCCGGGCTAAGCCCGAAGGCATTTGTGCGAGATACTAATTCCGGGCTAAGCCCGAAGGCATTTGTGCGAGTTACTAAATCCGGGTTAAGTCCCGAAGGCATTTGTGCGAATTACTATAACCGGGCTATGTCCTGAAGGCATTTGAACGAGGAGCTATATCCGGTTAAATTCCGAAGGTACGTGATTTGGGAATGAATGAACTTGCTGTAAAATTCCAGTTAATACTCTCGAAACATCCCAACATTGAGGTATGTTTCGTATGTGCTTGAATTTAGTTGAGCCCTTACAAATAAGTATTCGCTCAGTTGATAAACGAGCTACCGGCCTTTGGCTGAGTTGATCTTTTGTGTATGTACAAGGGTTGATAATGTGAAGCAAGTGCGATATCGTAAATTTGTGCATATGAAATTATCCGTTTAGCTATATGAATGCTATACTTTTGTTGTGCTGGAATTCCTTGCTCAAAATTTACTAAGCATAAATTGCTTACTCCGTTTCATTGCTCCTCTGTTTTATAGATTTGGTTCTCCAGCTATCGGACTCGGGATCTTGAAGTCAAAGTCGCCCACACTATCAAAGCCCCCCCTTTTGGTACAATTTTGGTTGAACTTCGAAATGGCATGTATAGGACTACCCGTTTGTTGTGGGTCGTGGACCCTTTGGACTTGTATAAATTTTGGATAGCCATGCGAAAATGGCTTATATGTGTTTGAGTATAATGTTATAATCATTTGGTGTGGATATGCTTGACAAGGATTGGCCACGGGAATGGTTAATCACTTTCATAAATTGTGCTATTTATGCAAAAAGGGCTAGTTGAATCATGGAAACCATGAAATAGGTAAAGTCTACCTTAAAGGCAGATGCTGACAGCAGCAGTGATGTAGATTTGGAAAATCACTAAAAATAGTAGGAATGGAATTAAATAGTGAATAAATTATGTAAACAAACCTTGATGAATCTACTTTCATAGGAAAGTAACGAAACAATCATACGGACAGTATGTTAAGAGATATTCAGGTTCTCGTGAGACAGGGCCAGAACGGTTTCTGGATTCCCTGTTCCGACTTTGGAAATTCATTATAAATTAACCAGAGATAATTAGGAGTCATACCATATATGTATAGATTCCTCTCTGAGTCTAGTTTCTATAGAAACAAACGGCATCAGTATTGGATCCCTGTACAAGGAGATATCCAAGTCGTAATGCGCAAAGGTCAGGGTAGTCGATCCCTGTAACATGGGAGACTTTGACTAATAAACTGTACTAATTGGCCCGACCAAAAATTCTAGAAAAAAATATGTAGATGGGCATATGAGTTTAGTTTCAGGGAAAAATCACGAAACTGATTTTCGAGTTGTGAAACTCAAGATATGATTTTTAAAGCGACTAGTACGCAGATTGGCAGTGTCTGGGAAATATTTTTTATAAGGGGTTTAAAGTCTGTTAACACCTCGTGTTCGACTCCGGTGTCGGTCTCGGGTTCGGGGTGTTACAATGTTAATTAAATAATTATGATTAGTTGGTGTATAAAATAAAGAATATGATAAAATAGACCTAATTGTAACGGTATGTGAAGTAATTGATAAATCATACAATGAATACAAACAGGTCATTTAAATGATTTGATGTATTAAATAAGTTAAAATTTATAACATAAAATGTAATTTGGGTTCTAGTTGTACTTATTAAGCTAGCAATAGCTTAACGTGTGTTTTATACGCGTAGGTTAAGAGTAGAAGAAAAAGATTTTTGAAGATTGAAGACCTCATTTCATCACATCAGTGGATCCGAGAAAGGCTAAAGTATTAATTTTTCTTGTTTCAGTAAATGGCATGTACGTAGGTGTGTGTATTAAGGTTGAATGTGAAAGGACTTAAGTGTGAAACTCGATTTTTGCTTAAATTATATGAAATAATTTATATGTTAATTAAGTGGTATAAGAAAATTGAGTTTTAAAATGCTTAATTATGATTTATATTTGAATTAAATTGGTTTAATTTTTTAGATTTGATCAGGGGTTAAACTAGGTAAACTTTATGGATTAATTTGACAAATTATCCCTTGAATTTCAAACTTAAACACGATTCTTGAAATCCATACGACATACGACTCACACAGGATAACTACACGATCATGTGGACTCTGAAAGAAAAAAAAATGTTTTTGGAACCACAAAGGCACAGAGACCTACAGGGCTTAGGCACACGACCATGTCCTCTACACGGTCATGTCCCTTATATTTCACAATGACCCTTATTTCACTATAGTATATTGTTCTAAATACAAGAATGGTTCAAAATTTTTATTCCGGCATATCCCAATCACCAATAATTAATATACTTAAATAATGAAACTAATATGTGTAAGTTATAATGTTTTTTTTATTTAAAAACATTACTATTAGAGTTTCTAACAATCAATGTAGCATTTATATACTTGATCCAGAAGTTGGGTTGGGTATAAGGGGTTACAAAAACACATAATCAACATATTTTGCATTTTATTCATTTTAGTCATTATAATTGAAATGTTCACATTTTTTGGCATTTAACATCAGATCAAAATTTGATTTCACATTTTTCATTAAGGACCCTGTACTTTTCATCTATATCATAATTCCATGATAGTTTTCAATTTATTCAATTTACTCCCTAATGTCACAAAATATTCTAACAAACTTAACTAAATTTCTAACTTACTCCGTATCGTAATCCAAGCTTACTAACTAACAATCTCATCAAAATCAAGCTTAAATTTAGCAATTTCACTATAATGATAACTTGCTAAACATCTAATAATTGAATAAATTAACATATATTCTAGTTTAATCAAGCTCCCATGATCAAGAATCTATGAAATTTTCAAGAAAATGACTTGATTACCTTAGCTAATTTTGAATCAAAATTGAAATAGAAAACTAGTTTTTTCTTCTTTTCTTCTTGGTTTGGATGGTTGAAGCTTAAGGGAGAAGATCACAATGTTTTCATCTCCCACATAAATTAGTATATACTCAGATTAAGGATAGATTAAGCTTAGTTAATCATGTTTATGTCACAAATTAAGCTTATTTATATCCATTAATTATGATTATATCAATTTAAATGATTATCACCATCATTCTCCACTATCTCATATTTAAAAATGGTTAAATATCCATTTTGGTCCTTTGGATAATTGCTCACTAGGCTTCAAGTCTTTTCTAAATAAAAATTTAATAGCGATTAGACTTTTACAATTTAGTCCCTAAGCTTTAATTAACGATTCTCTCAATTAAATTACTTAACCGACCTATAATATATTTTCATACTAACTTCATAATTACTTTTATTTTAATCTTACAAACTCAATTTACAAAAATGGGGTTTCGAAACCGCATTTTTCGACACCGTCTAAAATTGGATCATTACACAAATAAAATAACAAAAATAAAACATAAAAACAAGAAAAGTCAAACACTATCTAATTCGCTTGTCTTTCGACTAATATTGCATTTCTAAAACAACAAACTTAACAACACATTTACACCGTTACAATTTATAACAAAAAAAATTAAAAGTAGTTTTTATGTGCAAGCGTACAATGCCGAGTTATAATATAGAAATTTACAACGGAATACTAAAGTATTCCAATGACCAAACCCAAGGGATTGTAAAAATTGGTGAACATTGTTATTAAATCAGTTATTACAAAACAATTACTAGTCTAATCAATTTATGAATTATTAGTGCAACCAAATATACTATTAAAATAAACTACTACTAAGGTAACAACTAATAAGCATAAAATAATTCTCTACTTCTTACTAACATTACACACAATTAAGCAAAGGAAAATTAATATACTAAATGTTAATTAAGCTAGTATAAATATTTTAATTGTTTTGTTTATTACTACTAAAAAGGATTATCCTCTTGGACTCCTCCTAATTCAAAGTTATCATCTAAGTTCTCCTCTCGGTTCCATTTTCCTAAATATTCTACTAGAATCGTCAACTTTAGTGTATTGCACAATTTGGTATAATCAAATTAAACAACCAATCGAATATAAATAAACACTTAATCAAACATCCAAATACTTAATAAACTAATACAACGTAATCATAATAGCCCATAACCTATTCAAATTCTCATACAAACATTTTATCAAACATGTGATAAACGACACTTAAAAATAAGAATTGAGTGAATAAATACTCATGTATAAATAACGGATGAAGTGTAGAAATCCAAAAAATCTCTAGTACAAAGCCCAGAAAAAAGTAAAAAGGATCCACAAAGTCAAAATTAAAATAAAATAATTAAAAAAGTAAACCCTAATCTAATAAAAATAAGAAGAAAAAGAAAAATAATTTAAAGTTTAATTATATAACCTAATTTTCAACTTAGCCTAGCCACCTTCAAATAGTTTATATAAGGGGAAATAGTTAATATAAGATGGTATTTATAGGAATAAAATCATAATAAATCCTCAATTAAAAAATGTCTTTATTTAAAAATTTAAGTATGAAAAGTTTCACCATTATTGCCTTCAAATTGCCCCTTAAAATTTAGCCTCATTAGGAATCATCTAAGGCATCAAAAAAGTTCTAAAGTGAGTCAAATCAGTGTCGTTTCAAGGACGCAACGAAGGCGTTGCGAGAATGAGTAGGGGAGTGTCACAAGTCGTGAATCAAAGCCCGTGATGAATGCACAAAGAGCGTTTCATGGAGGTCAATCGATTAAATGAGGCTCATTCGACCTACTTGAACTAACCTGGTTCGTGAAACATGTGAAGAAGCTCATCTACTTGAAACATTGGTGGCCCGAAAAAGCACTTAAGAAAAATTAAGGCTACCTTGGTAAATATGAAAAATAATATTAAAAGATATGTAATCTGATAATATCCGATTTTATAATCTTAAAGGATTGTGTCAATCCCTTAAGAATCTCAATTGTAGATAGACTGTAATCTCGACCATCAATGTAACTCAATCTGTATCGTTGGATTTGAGGGAGCTTAACTATAAATAGAGACCTTCAAATGAGATTTGTATCTCAATTGTAATTCTTCACAGTAATAGAGATTCTTGGGGAGCATTTAAATCACCTTGTGTGTGTTGCTTTCTTGTGGCATTTTTTGTTCTTTCATTGCTCTTTTGTCTTTGAGTTGCTTTCATTTTATGTTCGGTGCCTTGAAAATTTTTTGTTGTGAATTCTCACTTTACAAGAGTTAGGCTGACTCGAGCGAATTTTAACCCAAGAAATTGCCTAAGGCCGCACAGATTGCAAGACAAGTTCTAGTCTCGTGACATTCGTGTCAGCATCTTCACAAGCCGACACAATGCATGTCAAGTAAGAGACAATGACTCTCTCTTACAACATCAACTCTAAGTTTCAACTACACCCATATTTATATGGAGCAACCACCATGATTCATTTCTTAAGGGGGGGTAGGGGAAGGTTCGTTATAAGAAAAAAAAAATATCCTTGTACGACTTAAAACAATGCCCTCGGGCATGGTTTGTGAAGTACAATGAAGTAGTTCGGATTTTAGTTTGAAGAAAAGCAGAAGCAACCATTTAGTATTCTACAAAAATTCTAAGACAGGCTCCATTCTTCTAGTAATATATGTTGATGACATCGTTATCATATGAAACAGTACTGCATGAATTTTGACTCTTTAATTCATTTCGTCATACTAATTTTCACACAAAAAACTTAAGGGCGCTGAAATATGTTGTGAAAGTGGAGGTAACAAGGAGTAAAAAAGAGATACTCTTGTCTCAAATAAAATGTGCTTGACTTGTTAACAGAAACATGAAAAATAGGAGCCAAATCATGCCACACGCCTATGATTCATGATTTGCATCTCACAGAAAATGATAGTGATCAATTTAAAGACCCTTAGAGGTACAGAAGAATGGTAGGAAAGTTGAACTATCTCACGATATCTCGTTAAGTATCACAATATGAGGTTAATGTTGTCACCTAATTTATGTCAACTCCATCCACTCTCGGATAGGGTATATTGTACAAAAATCATGGATGCCATAATTGGGCAAGACCCAAAGTTTACTGAAGATCTACTACAGATCTATCGTGTATTTGTTCGAGGGAATTTGGTATCGAATCAAAATATAAAGCCATGACTCAATCTGTCTTGAAATTATGTGGACACATCATCTTATTACAACAAAAGACCTAGACTTCATTACCGACAAAATTATGGAGCAATCACATTGCCTCAAATCCAGTATTCCAGTACTCCATGAACGAACAAAAAACACATTTAAGATGATTGTCATTTTAAGTCGTGAAATATTTCAAGGACTAATTTCACCTGGTTACCTACTGGGAATCAAGTTTAATACCTATGTAACATGCTAGGTATGATATTTATGCTCCAACTTGCGGTGTGTTAACAGGTTGTAAATGTTGACATTTGGGAATTCTAGCTGATATTTAGATATTAGACTTTAGACTTCATATTATTTCCTTGTAGAGTTGATAGTATTTTGTATATATACTCGTGTAAATCAAATCAATAGAGAATATTATCATTTTTCCTTCAAATTCTCTCGGCTTGACAGAGGTAATGCCCAAACTGCGACGGAGGACCAACAGAACAAAACAAAAACAAATATATTGAAGCCATCTGTGTTACCATATATGGGGAGAATTGTTTCAATTTTGAAGACTGTACAAGATCTCCACTGCTATTCAGGCTACTTGCTCTATATTTTCTTCAGAGTCGGCTTCACTGGTTTCCAATTCCTTCACTTTCTCAAGCTGCCTCAAGAGATCTAACCTTTCAGATCCATATGTGGATGGTATCTGCCATGAAACCAATTATTAACCATTGACAATACTAGATGTTCAATGCTCAAAGTGAGACAATTAACAAGACAGATGACACACCAGGGACGGGACATATCTTTGAATGGCAGCCAAAATGGCTGCATGCCCAACAGCAGTAACCTGCAGGACATAACTTTAACTATCAGATTAAGACAGTAGCTTGATGATAATTTTAAGTGTAAATAAAAGATGATTGGAAATGTTGCAAAGAAAGTTCACTACATGCTAGATGTTTATATATGCCTCATTATTTTGTATAGTTAAGAAAGGAATAAAAAATAAAATAAAAGCCTTCAGAGAAACTTGAAACTGTTATAAGTTACATGAACACGGGCTTCAATATGAAATTATAGTAAGAGTATTCTCTCTGAACTCAATTTTCAATCCCCAACTCATGCGGTCAGATTATTTGCAATATTTGCATTTGTTATTGACCCCAGATGATAATTTAAGAGGTGATTCCATGATGGCAAAAGTGATTAATCAGCAATGCGTTGGCAGACATTGTTGACAGAACACTGTATTTTAACTTACAGGAAGAAGCATCAAAAAACCAATTGGAACAACTGATGCTAAATCAGTTAGGGTTCTGCGAAGGGATTTCTTTTCTTTCTCTGCTAATTCATCCCCTATCAGAGCCCTTCCAAGCAACTCCACTGCAGCCGCAACATCAATGGCTAGAAGCTGAGATCCTTGCAAGACATCCTGCTCATTGGTAAATGACTCAGATGACATCTCATCACTTCTCAATTTGATACACCACAAAAGTAGTCAGACCATGAAATATTGCAGAAGAATTTGAAACAATCGATACAAATCATTTAAAAAAATTGACCTTATCAGGGGATTAGAAATTTCTAGGCTCATAATTCTTCTCAGATTCCTTAAGTAAAAGGAGTAATATCATAATATAAACAATCCAAAAGTTAGCTTGTCTGTAGAGACAGCACCATATGTAACCTATTGCACAAATTTCCCATATACCCATATCATGTATGGCACAAAGAAAGACGATTAAATACACTCATTAATATTACATAAAGTAACAATTTTTAGCATGCAGAATCGGGAATTGAAACCAGAATTACAGACAGTATCACCTAAATTTTGATAAAATAAGAGCTTAAACATGTTGGATGCCATTAGATAAGACCTTACAATTATGAGTTATCATTAGATGGGAAAACAAATCATATGCTAGAATTTAAAATGCAGAAAGTTCCTCTACCCTTAAACCAACCCAAAAAGCCCTATCATGTGTTATCCCAAAAGAAATAAGCCCTGCCATGGACTATCTAGAAAAGTTCTGAAAGCTCTTGAAAAGTTTGGTATCAATTAGTCAAACTAAATTATTTTATTTATGGAAATCCACAAGATATTCATACCGTGCTTGTTTCTTTTATCTTCACCAATGATTTTTCAATAATACTTTCCTTCTTCTGAACCTCAACCACTTGAGCATGGCCAGCATCATTAATAGAGCCAGGATAACCATCTGTAACCTTAATATCCTAACCAAATTTGAAAAAGGAAAAGCAAGTTAGAAAACATGGATGAAGAATCAAAGCTATTCTGAAGGTCAAGGTTTAACTTATCATGCAACATCATGTTTCTTGTTCTTATAATGAGGACGTCATTTGTATTGAATTTACAGGACTACAACCATTAAAAGAGTGAGCATACCTCCTCATATGCTGACTGAGCACTTGTTGTAACACGTTTCTCAAGCTCAATCAGTTCATTCCTTAATTGTTCAAAGCGGCGGATTTCATTTGGTTCACCACCAATATTAGAAGCATTCTGCTCAACAAATTCATTTCCCTGCATATAACAAAATTGCAAGTAGCTTTAACTTAAATAAAAACATAGAGATTCCCAACAGCACAAAAAAATGTTTTACCTTCTGGAATCTGTATTACAACAATTGAACTCAAAAGCTAAGAATTTTCTATCATTGTTGTGCATCCAAGAAAGAACTGTTTTTGTTTTAAACATAATTTGGTCAAATTTCCAGGTCCATCACTAAGAAAACACGCCTAAACTTCTCTGTACTTTTATTTAGAGTACAGACCCTCAAACTTTCAATCAGCGCTCAAGTACCAATCTTCCATCCGAATACACAAACAACTTAAGCTTGATGAGATGTCACAGCTTTATAATATTTTATTATTGAAACAAATGCCGAAAGCAAGTCTCACTTTGTAACCACACAGACAGCTCAAAGATACAATTTTTAGAAATGAAAGGTCTAGTCATTAAGAACCCTGAAATTAGAGTTTAAGGCCAGGTCCTGCATGGTGAAAGAGACCAGAACAAGAAAAAGTCTGACACTGAGAGGATGAGCACAAGATCAACAAGTGTAAAATGATGCTTGTAGAGACAGGTCATACCGATTTTTCAAGAGCTGATGACTCGGTGTCAGGCTTCCGCGTTGAAGGGTGTATGAAGCTCCATAACCCACGAGATTTATTGACAACTCTAATAGTAAAAAGACAAATAATAAAGAGGCATTAGTAACAGAATACTGAACTGTTTGAATTAGAATAAAAGACAAGTTCCAAAAAAAAGTAGGCAAGAGTTACAATCTACTGCAGAAGTTGCTACCTGCTGCTTCTATCATTTGTTACCATAGCACTGTTTCTGGCTTTTGCCTTTGGATACTGCTGCTGCTCACTGACAGAGGATTGAGAACTCCCATCACCCTCTTCCTGCATGGGAATAATGATTTTACATGAATTGCAACTAAGCTGAAAAATATGTCGTATAGTGTGTACTTGAATTTGCCCACTATTTCATGTTCTTGATAAAAAAAAAAAACAAAGTGTTTTAGAAGGAAAGAGAGAGTTATCTAATGTAATTGTAGTAGTTCTCCCCCCCCCCCCCGGCTTTAAAATGTTGTTTTAGTAAAACAAAAATGAGACATATCCTTTTTGCTAGGATATTTGGTTTTTATGTTAGAATTGGTGTCACTTGACTTGTGAGATCAACTCAGTAAGTAATAATAATATAGATGCAAAATTCAAGAGTTGGGCATGAGCTGCCAAGAAAAAAAGTGAAACACCCAATTACATGGGAAGAAACCCATAGTTTTACCTTATTTTCAATTTGAACCAGACTATTTAGATTGTAGCAAAGCCAGCCTGATTTTTTTTTTTTTAAAAAAAGGAAAGCCAAGTCTGTAATCCATGACTAATGTACTGCTGCCCCGTAACTAACTCCATGATATTAGTTATGCTAGGCAAGCATTTATCTTCTACTTAAGGAACTGAAAAGCCCAACCATCTTGACATCATGGCATTAATTTCATAGTGAAGGCACTATTAGAACATATGGTATTCAAAAAACAAATAGAATAACTGAAAAAGAGGGAGGAGGGGATAGGAAGAAACCTGTCGAAGGAAAGCTTCTTTTGCTCTGAAAGATGCCTCCAAAAATTCAGCTTCTTTCTTTAGCTTCCTTATTCTCTCCAGGTCAGAACAAGCAGCTTGTAATTGCTCTTTCCCGGCCGATGAACTTGAAACATGCAACTCTTGAAGCAAGTTTTCCAGCCTTTTCAGAGCTTCTTCAACACTCTCTAATGCCTGAAAACAACATAATGTCATTGCAAATTAGAACCGTTCAAAATTTTTAAAATAAAGACACATTAGGACTGCAGGACCTATGAGAACAACAGTTCCTTTGCTCCTAGGATCCATAAAAAAAGGGCAAGAGCTAACAACAGATATGCTAAAGCATATAGTACCAGCATAGGCACAGTAGCAAGTTGCAAACTACATGTAATTTACTTTCAAATGAATCTAATTTCAAAGGGAGGAGGAACCTTATCAAACGAATCTGATTCTTTCTCAATTGCTAATCCAGTTCTACCAACAAGACTAGTCTCAACGATTTCCCTTCTGCATCACATTTTCTCAAATATAGTCAGCAATCAGCAATAATAAGATTAAAGCACCATTGTCCAATAAATGCAAGACTTATATGACATGAGAATGAGAAGCAGGTAATAAACATGACATCCAATGACTAACAACTAACTGCATCATTTTTGCACAACACCAAAAATAAATAAAATGACAAACATAAAAGAAAATTATCCCTGTAAGAGAAGGTACATTCCAGTAATACAAATAGTGGGCTGGCTTGGCTTCAATCATCAGACACTTTTTCATGCAGAAAGGAAGTGATAAAAGAACTTACAGATTCAAGGATACAGGAAAGATGAAGAACTATCAGAGCTTATGACTAGAGAAAGCTACAGAGCAGAAACATGACCAATAATACATTAACAGGTTGCCCTGTAGTTAAATCTCATGGCTAAATAATCATTAAGTCCAAGATAATTCTTTCTTTAGCTCTTAGCATAGAGTATTGTGAATGAGGATGACTGAACTTCTTAATTGAGCAACTAAATGTCTTGCAGTAGCATCAAACGAACATCTTATCAGATCAAGTCAATGTAAAACCATATCAAAAACATGATAATGCACTTGGCAGTCCTCAAAACTAGCCCTGATTTTATTACTTCAGCAAATAAAAGAAGGGACCAACAGAACACAAGGATGAGAATTGTCCATGTTGAAACTCAAAAGTGTCTTGGAAAATGTTTTCCCTCTAAATCCTTTGCAAACATTTTTAACTCATTTGTATTTATCAGCGGATAGCGCTTTCTTAAGTATTCTGGAGCCTCAGTTCTATAGTGTGCCTTGAAGCTCTTTCTTCCATCTGAAACACAGCAAGCTTCGGGTTTTTTTTCCTTCAGGTGTTCCTAATTCTGGATATCTAACTATATTGTACATTTACTCTGTTTATTTTTCTTATAACTCATAAGTACACATATAGTTGCAATTTTGCAGATAAACAAACATGCATTATCCTAAATGGTAAAAATTTTCTAAAATGTGCATTGAAATTTCAATTCTTCATATTTTTCTCAGATGCTTAGTTCAGGTTATTTGATTCACATGTATCCACTTTTGAGTAACTGACAGACATCCTATAATGGAATCTACTTAAATGTTTGAAAAATTCAAGCAAGCATGCATGTGCATGAGTATGAGAGTGAATTCTCATGTGGGCGGACATGTGGGGCTATGTGCTAGAAAGAAGGGCAAAATCGCCCTATATAGAGAGAGACAATTAAGGAAAGAAAAGTAACACTGGCTAAACATCCAAAACTTACGTTGGTATCCCGAGTTCTTCCATGCATACCATCAACTTATTGTGCCTAGACAATAAAGATAGCAATAATAATTACTTAACAGAGATAAGATACAAATTGGTTTTTAATAATGAACTTTAAACTCCATTACCCTCTAGAAAGGAACCTTGCAGCCTTAACGTTATAAGGAATTTCCAGCCATCTACTGTATTTAATAAAGCTCTGCATCCAATGAGAACAAACATCCAATGCTTGGGGAATAGCTTTAATGTTAGGTGGACCTTCTCGTGCACTTTTATGTCCATGAAACTGTTTTGACGCACTAACAATTCCAGGATAAAAAGGAAGCCATTCCAGCTCTTCACACACAACCTAATGAATTAAATGTATGATAAGATATCATAGTCCATCATGAAACATATATGTAGAAAGGTATTACCATAAAACCATGCGCACTGACCTCTACATACAGTTGATAAGAACTTATAGATGAAAGTTGAGGATAATACAAAACGCTGCCACCAATAAGGTACCTGTGACAAAAGGATATTGAATTAAATCACAACTAAAACATTGAATCAAATCCAATCATAATAGAGAGGTGATACCTAATAAAGCCTTCAATAGGATCATCTATAACTTCAAATCCATTAGCAGATAAAAAAGCCTGTGTATTTCTGCCTAAGGCAATAAAGAAGCCAAATATGGTCAAATCCCTTTCCAAGACCTGCAAGAAATTAGTATTACTTTCAATGACAAGCTCTAGCATAGCAAAAACTATGGATATAACTAAGAGTCCACCATACTTCAAATTATCCTCCAATAATCATGTTCTCAAATTTTATCCATCATATTCTTAAAGGGTGTGGTTCTTAAACATCTTGTAAAAATAGATTCGGCAGAAACAGATATGGACTTGGTAGATTATTTTAGAACTTCTGACCAAGATGCCATTTTCAGGGATTAAAAGACAACATGATAACTCAAACTGTAAACAAATCATAAGCTCTAACTCCAAACCTCAATGCTTTCAGATGTTGTTAGCCTTGACCATATTTTCTCTCTATCTATAGCTTGCTGTAGCTGCTTCTGTACAAGATCAACCCAGAAAATAACCTCCTCTGAATCTTGATCATTTTCCACTCTGCAAGCTGCAGCTCGGGGACCAAAATGGACAAGAAATTCTCTGTGTAGACCAAAATCCTTTATAGAATTATACGCTTGGCGTATGGGAACAAAATCAACCAGCATATCCATCGATCTACCAGTTATGTCTGGAATCATAGAAAAGAAGTGGGCACAGGAAATTTTAGTAGGACCAAGTTTTGTGATTGCAGCAACACAAGTCAGAGCAAGCATGAGAAGAGCTTTGTCACTTGCACTTCCTACACCCAAGGACTTGCCTTTCCCACACCTGGCAGCAGATTAAGATAGTTCGCATATCACCACAAGTTTCACAAGAATCAAGAAATTCATAAAGAGCCTAACACGAAGAAGCAAGGAGGTGATTACTTACACGTCAGTGGCAGCAGTGAATCGCGGGTCTCCTTCAAAATAATTTACGAAAGAGATCACTGCAGCAGGAACTTTATCAGTCCAAAACCAGTCATATGCTTCAGGTTGCTTGGTAGATAGTTTCTCCCTGATTAAGCTCTCCAAGGGAGCAGATTGACGCAACAAACTGTACCAATGTGATTGTTAGAAAATGCTGAAATTTTTTTATAGAAAGGGAAGTAATAAAAACAGGTTAGGAGAGCCTTATCTGATTGGATTTTTATTAGAAACACATGAATGAGCAACATGAAAACAGAATTTATTTTTTCCATATTGGTCTGCAGAAATAACCAAGTACTACAAAGTAGTTTGCCTCCATGATTAAGAAAAAGTACATTGCTGCTTAACTACCAAGCCTTATTTGCTAAACATTTCACTACAAAACAAAATTTCCTTTTGTCATACTGGTCTGCAGAAATAACCAAGTACTATATAACAACCAAAGGATAGCAAGTCACATATAAATGATTAAGACCCCAACATCAAATATGTAACTCGTATTGCAAATTATAACCATGCTGCTTACCAATGTCTGACACATATTTGAACATAGACATTAGGATATGACCCTCCAAGGATCCTCCAAATACACACAAAAAAAAAATTCAAAAAAATTTAATAGACCCATGTTGGACGCATACTCCTATACAACACTCACACCCAAATCCAAATAACAAAGCATTATAATATAAACCATATTTCAAGGTGAGAAAATATTCATTTTTTCCTAATGAATGATAAGCATAAAAGTGTTTACGCAAATTGATGGTACGTGTTATATATAAATACAATAAAACTAGAACAGGACACAAAATAGCCTAAATTTGAACAAGATCCACGAAAAGTAAAATACCAATGAGCTGCAAAAAATACAAAATTTATGCAATGCACTACCTTCTTTGGACAAAAACATTTACATCCCTATCTCGACTATCGCCTCGGGACGAAATCTCGCTTGCAGCTTGCAGTAGAGAATAAACAGCAGCCTGAGAAAATGCATGAAAATTTAGTTTGCTCAAATATTTCTTGGGAAGGACACATACATACTTTTTGTGTGTAATAGCATACAAGAAAAAATTGTTTCTTAAATATGCTGGTAAAATAAACAAGGTTATATTTAAAGAAATAAAGAAAAATAACTAGTCACATCTCTCTGTTGTGTGAAGAGAAAGTGTGTGCAAAATAAACAATCAGCATTGGGAAAAAAATGTCAAAATAGTCTTACAGTTACAAGAATCAAAATCTGAGAGGTGGTATGGGGGCAAAAAAGCATCAAATTAGCGTATTTTTAAGCTCAAAGAACAACCCAAGACAAACCTGGTAAGAGAGTGTTTTCACCCATGCATTCCTATCTACACCAAGCCATGCTGTCGAAAACCAAGTCAACTTTGATAATGAGCTTTGTTCTTTGATTGCTAGCTCAAAAGCCCGAGCTGCATCATGTAAAGATTGAACAAGTCCATTACTATGATCCTCACCATGCAGTGATTGATTCAGTTGGACCCTTATCTCATCTACATCTGTACTTGTACTGGTTTGCGGACTCTCATTGACTGTGACACCATCTTCAGCTGATGCTAGAGGAAAACCGATTCCTGCCCGTCTTGATTTACAAAAGGCTGAATAATGTCTTCTATAACCTAACAGCCTGTGGTTATCTGATGAACTCTGCCTTATAAGATATTTCTTCCTTAAAGTACCCCAATTCATCAATAGATAATCCAAGTTAGCCATTCTTTTGCAAGAAACATGAGATCCAAACGAATTCCATGAAAGCCATGGATTTGAAGACCTGCTAAAAGACCACAACCAGCAAGGTGCAAGCGTTTTCATAGAAAATTGATAAAGGAATACCATGAAGAGCAGAAAACTTAATTCTCCTGCCATTGTAATAGGCATTTTCTTATTTCTTCCATTCCCCTAGAGTGTTTCTAGTTTAATCCGCAAACCATAACGGAACTGCTGCCTACAACTATTTATTTGAATTAGCAACAATATATTCTGTGGAAGCATTACCAACTACTGCATTGTTTGTTTAAAAGTTTTAAACTTAAAATCCCATAAAACAGCCCATTAATTAATGGGAATCACTAATTCACTTTTAACTTTTAAACTTACCCGTGAACGCTGAACAAGCATAATTAAGTAATTCAAAAAACTGCAATGAGCTTTGGCAGGTTTTTCTTCGTTCTTAAAAGAAAAAAGAAGAAAATCATTGAGCTGTATGGTTTGCAAATAGAACGAAACAATTCGCCATAAATCAGGCCTAGAGATATCAATTAATGAATTAACGAGAACTTGTCTAAAAACTAGTTCAAATCTTCTCCGCCATTACGTAACATTTTTCAGAGTAACATTTTCAAGAGAAAGAAATAAAAAGATTAATAGCTTCGATGACTAATTTTATACGGAATTATCACAAATAAAAGCCTAAATTACTTGGACAAAGCCAAAATTAAACAATCCTTAAGTGAAAACAATAAATATAAGGGAAAATGAAAAGGAAGAATTTTAAATACCTAGAAGTTACGAAGCTGTGGTGATGAAATTTAACCGACATGTACAAGTTGCTAGCAGTCGAGGGAGGAAACTGAAGGCGTTTGGATAGCAGGAAAAATGGTAGAAAATGAAAATGGAGTGTGTTTGCAAAGAGGCAGACGTGGCGTAGGAAATAGAGGCCACTGTTTTTATCCGTAGACGTGGAGAAACCAGTAATCACAAAACAGACAGAAAAGACTTTCCCTTCTTTTTTTTTTCTTTTTTTCTTTTTTTTTTAAATTTTAAATTTTTAATTTTGTGTCTCCAATTCCTTCTGAAAACTGACAAATCCAGAAAAGGGTTCTTCCCGTTTTAAATTTTTTATTTTTTCCGTAACAAATTTCTTTTGATTAGCGAACTGAAAGTAGATACAATTTCATTTAAAGAACCATAAGGATGTTTCTGCTATACACAGAATATATTATCATCTTTTTTTATTGAAAAAATATGCAAGCCCATACCTATACATTCCATGAATAAATAAAATTCTTTCCATAAAATTTAAAGGTAAATCGTTTTTCGCAATTTTTAAGTTTACTAATGTTATTAAGTGTTAGTATTTTTATCAAGATTAAAATATTAAAATAGTCATTTGGTTTATTTTAGGTTATATTTTAGTCACTTATATTAACATGTTATAATATTTTAGTCACTAAGCCATTAATTACCGTTAACGGTGTAATGGTAAGCTGACGTGACAAGTTAAATCATCATTTTAAATAAAAAATGTAAGTTAAATTATACAATTGGTCTCTATATTTTTTCATTTTGACCAATTTAACCTAAAATATGAGACTAATTGTATAATTTAACCTAAATTTTTTGTTTGAAATGATTAAAATGTAATTTAAGGTAAACAAAAGTGACTATTTTAATAATTTATTATTTTATCAAATACCTTCCACAATCATTCGAAAGAACCTAAAAATTCTTTAAAAATTAAACTTTATATATTTACAAAAGGTTATTATAAAATTATAAAAATTACTATATTTTTTGAAAAATATATTAGAGTTTTAATATTTTGTAAATTTTGTAAATTTTGAATATGATAGCGTAATCTCTTTAAGTATACCACCTACAATAATTGTTTTACAATTCAATCAATTCAAATTTATAACTGGTAGATTTTTTAGTTGATAATTTTGGATAAATTTTTTTAATTATTTAAATAAAGAAATAATTTTATTTTAATTAAATAATATTTTTATTATCTCAATACAAGTTATTTGCCTCTAGACCAATATCTTAATTTGCAAATAAAAAATTTTAAAAATGGAGTGGATATTTAAATATTAACATATGTATCCATTGACTTAAAATATTTGGAATATTTTTTAAATTCTTAATATTTGTTATTACAATTACAAATCAAATGCTTGCAAATATTTGAAGATGTCACTGTTCTCCTTAAGTCCACCTCTATTGTTGAGTGTTTAACTATTCTAAAGAATTTTGATACAATACAAAGAGAGTATATACACGACTGATCGATAAAGGAAGCTTACTGTTAGCTTGATCAATCATCCGAAATAGCCAAGAGGGAGGTGAATGGCCTTTTTTTAAATAAAAAATTGTGGAAGCAAAAGAGAAAATATGAGACAATGAACATGATAACTTAGAGTGGTTTGGCCCCAATTGCATACTTATCACGTGTAAAATGATGTGCGATTTGTGCAAGTATACAGGTCGGTTCAAGTAAGAAAGTGATGAGTGAGTATCGTTCCCACAAGGATCGGATTGAGGCACAAAAGTGGTCGAGTTATTAAAATAAAATGCGATTAATGTTACGGCAAAGTCAATGATAAATATGCAGTGGCAATTAGTGGAGTAATGATGTAAGCAATACGTCGAATTAATGAATAATTGGAAATGCTATGGCAAAACGAGAGTAGAAATGTAATGGCAATTATGAGAATTATTATGGGAATATTATGTAAACAATCAAGTAAATAACTAAGAACAATAAGATAAAGATACGACGACAAAGAATAAAGGATATATGATGTTGACTTGGAAGGTTGGGATTACTAAGAATCTATCTTTACTGCCAATAATGTTTCGGCAAAATCATACTCAGTTTACTGCTCAAAAGAGTTCTAAAATGGTCTGCTTCTTTCGAGAGAAAAAATCTCAAGTTACCTTGCCTGTGTCTGTGGGCTTTTAATATGGTACCCTGCACTATTTTCCTTCTATATGAACGATGCTCTATGTCTAGAGTCTACTGCAAGTATCGGTCGACTACTTTTTCATATCATTCAATTTCGATCCAACTAATCCAACCTTTTCAGAATTGGATTTAGTTTATGGGCATGCTGAACAATCTTCTATGTTTAGGGATTGTACGCATACAATTTAGAAATAAAAAAAGAACAATTGAATGAAACAGTAAATTGAATCAGATATATGCTTCAACCATTAAAGAAAATAAAATAGTCATAATGTAATCCCAATTCGATGAGATTTAACTCATGGGTTGGCACATAAAACTCAAAACAAAAATAACATCCAACATCATTTTCATCATTCAATTTACGGAAGAATAAAATAAGAAATACGAAAGACTTTGGGAAAACAATTTTTGCGTGTCCAATTCACACTCCAGTAGCACAATATCCTGCGAATGGCTAAAAGGGACTGCCTTTATCTTCCTCTTCCCATCACTGCTCCATCACTACCCTCTATTCTTTCCTAAGGATCTTTCCTTCTTGTTCATTGTTTAGAGTTTTCTCATTTGGCTTTTTATAGCTTTTTCCCTAGGGTAAACCCAACAACCCATGTTTATCTTCTCATTTTTTTAAATTCTTTTTTCAACAACTCAAGATTATCTTCTCCTCTTTTTAAGGTAGATTTTTCTAGTACAAGTATAGTTGGGCTGAAACTGGTATGCGCTGAGTGTTGACTCGGCCTTTCTAGAATTGTCATGGCATTCGTGCTGACAAAATGTCCAACCTTTTCCCCTGACAAACCTTCACTCTTTTATTTCTTGTTCCTTAACCTGCACCTGCTAAACCACCAAACACAACCCTTCTACATGCAATTAAAAGTAACAAATAATAATATTTAAACACCGTCCAAGCTTCTCATGCAATGTTCTAAAAATGCTAAAATAATATCCTAAAATGCAACTAAGTACAAGCAATTGACTAGGTCTAAAGGCATGAAATATAACTCTTTTCAAGAGTTATCAAACCCCCAAACCTGAGTTATTGCTTGTCCTCAAGCAAAATACATATGAATGCACAAATTTTTACCCTTGCATATAACTATCTTGTACTGTTAATCTATTAAAAGAATAACATATACATCAGTCCTCAACAATATTCTTTCTCTAAAACCGTGGTCAAATGTCAAAGGTTCATTTCGACAAAGGTAGCGCAGAAAATTTGTTCTTAAAAACAAAATTTCCTAATTACTCATGTATTCTCTCTGGCCATAGCAAATATCCCCTAATTTACTCAGTTTATTTGTTACCCAAACTCAAGTTACTTTGTAATCCTTGCTTACAGCTTTTTCAAGATATTTATGTGTACTTATTTTTTCTCTTCTTTCTTTTATTATTATTTTTCTTTTTCTTTTTTTTTCTTTTATAACATTAGGGGATTTAGCATGTGAAAAATTCTTTGGCTTGATAATCACAATGGAGCATACACCAAATTACTTAGTATTCAATCATGTCGCAATTTAAATATAAATCACTCTTGAAGCTAAGGCTTTTGACTAAAAATATGGATGAAGCAAACAACTATCTTCTTAGCTATTCAGCCTGTTGGTACAGTGGAGTACCCTTTTTCTTTATTACACACTCTTACTCAAACTCACCTTTCTAGTTAATAGCACGATGAAGCAAACAAAGTGGTGCTGACTTACTCGGCAGTTCTAAGCATTGAAGTGTCTATTGTCATTTATTTAAGTAATGTCGTGGCAAAATGATTGAGTTTGGTTTACAAAACCCTAAGTTCATCTAAAAACACTCGTTATAATAAAAAAATGAGTATAGAACATCTCATTTTTAAGAATTAATTTTCACGCAATCTAACCTAAGCTAAACCCCCCTCATCCACTGTCACATGTTCTAGATGTACTGAAGAATATAAGCTCATCATCGAACATCACAAGTAAAGATTAAACTTCTCGTGGATAAAATAATACTTAACAATCACATGGAACTAACAAACAACTTAACTATACTAGGATGAACATACATACTAAATACGCAATTTAACCTAAATGCACAATACGCCCCCAAACCTAAAGGATGCATTGTCCTCAATGCATGAATTGATATATGCAAACTATCTATATACAAACAATGTCATAAAAAAATTATACAATGCAATATGTATGAAAGAAAAACAAAACTTTCTTTACTTGGACTGTATTGTAGATACTTCATTCTGTCCTACGGGTTGATTTACAAGCAGCAATTTTGTACCTCTGCTTCCTCTTCGTCCTCACGGTCAATCTCAATGCTGACAAACTCTATTTTCTCTAGTTTTTCCTTTGGTGCTTTGGGTGCATTCTCTACATTAGCAGGATTTGTCTCAACAGGCTCTACAACACCGACCCCTTTCCTTCATATAGTTTATTAAACAAATTAAATGAAATAACTAAGAGATTTAAATCGACAAAATGAAAATAAAAATAAAAATAATTTTCAAGATGTTGAATTTAAACATCTCGAAGATCAATGAACTGTTTATCTCGCTCTACATGAGCACCCCAGTAGTGTTTCAAACGTTGTCCATTAACTTTAAATATGTCCCTCATTTTCATGTCCTTGACATCAACAGCTCCATGCGGATACACATGAGCTACCAAGCATTGTTCATCAAAATTGAAATGCCTATTTTACTCCAAAAAAGTGCACAAGGGTTTCCGCTCAAATGAATCTTCATCACTATCAGAATTGCTACAGCAAAATCTCGTGAACGCTTCCTCCATTGCTATTTCTATCAAACCAATGGCGTGGCATTCTTCATTTTTATTTGCACATTTCAAAGCATCAAAAACATTAAAAGTAACCTATTGATCATTTACCCTCATGGTCAATTTACCTTTTTGCACATCGATTAAAGTTCTACCTATAGTAAGAAAAGGTTTTCCGAGAATAATTGGCACATTTTAGTCAGCTTCATATTCTAAAATAAGAAAATTCACAGGAAAGATAAATTTATTTACTCTTACCAGCACGTCTTCAATTTTACCTTTCGGATGGGCATAGGATCGATCAGCCAATTGTAACGTAACCGTTGTAGGTCTCCCTTTCCCAATTCCAGACTTCTTGAAAATAGACATAAGCATTAGATTTATACTTGCTCCTAAATCACATAACGCCTTACCAACATAATGGTTTCCAATGGAACATGGGATAGTGAAACTCCCTGGGTCCTTCAACTTTAGAGGTAATTTATTAACCAACATTGTTGTGCACCCTTCAGTGAGAGTAACAGTTTCAAATTCTCTCAATTTACGCTTCTTCGATAGTATATCTTTAATGAATTTCACATAATTATACATTTGCTCCAAAGCTTCTACTAGCGATATGTTAATATGGAGTTGCTTCAAAACATCTAAAAATCTTTTGAACTGGGCCTCTTATTTACAATTGTGGAATTGTTGAGGAAATGGTAAATGTTGTCGTCCTTCAGGTTGCTGATATTGTTTTGCTATGGCATTTCCACTAACAAAATAATCTGATTTTTCTACGACAGACTGTTGTTTTACCTTTTCAGTTGCTGTGCACTTTTCAAATGGTTCTGAATTCTTTTCCTGGTCGAGTCTGGAATTGTTTTACCTTTTCAGTTACAATACTCTTTTTTTGTGATCTCAAATTATTAGTATCACTTTGAATGCTCCTTGTGGCCTCGAATTTAGAGCGTTCACTATTTGTTCCACTTGATTCTCAAGAGCTCGAAGAGACGCAGCCTGACTCTGAATCACAGTATCATTTTAGCCATATACTCCTTCATCAAAGATTCAATAGAATTAAAATATGATACATGACCTTGTTGAGCATTTTGCCTCGGCATAGGATGATTATAACCAGGCGTTGCATTTTGGATATTTTGTCTTGCAACATTGTGTGAACTCCTTGCACCTTCATTATTCCAACTAAAATTCAGATGCTGCTTTCACCCTGGATTGTAGGTGTTGGAATAGCGATTATTATCCTAGTTAAAATTACCCATGTAGTACACGGATGTTGGATTTGCTAGGCATTCATCAAACGCATAGTATTCACCATAATAAACATATGCTAGCTCGACTGCTTTCATCTCTTGAATTGTAGTAGGTCTCTTCATTGCCTTAATCATATTAGTTAAAGATGATACCTGAGCAGTTAATAAAGTGATTGCATCAAGCTCCATGGCACTAGTAGCTCTCCTACCAGTCCCAACTCTTGTAGTCGGATATTGATAATCATTGTTGGCAACTTTTCCAAAACCTCATATGCTTTATTATAAGATTTATCCAACAATGTACCATTGGTGGAGGCATCAACTACCATCCTCGTATGTGCGTTCAACCCATTATAAAAAATCTCCATCTGAGTTGAATGTTGAAATCCATACATCGGGCACTTCCGAATTAAATCTTTAAATTATTCCCAAGCTTTATGCATCATTTCATCCTCTAATTGCCAAAAAGATGTGATGTCATTTCTAATAAAAAAACCTCTAGCAAAGATCATTCCATGATGCCACTGTTCCCGATGGCAAATCATTTAGCCATGCTCTCGCACAATCTCTTAAAGAATATGGAAATAGTTTAAGTCATAGGGCGTCTTCAGGAACATCCTATTGTCTAAATAAGTCACCGAGTACTAAAAATTAAAAATTCTTAAATGTAGTCTTGGATCTTCAGTAGGTAGTCCACCAAACTGTCCTACTTTTTGCAACATCTGAAACATTACCGATTTTAGTTCAAACAGCTGAGCCTATAATTGTGGCCTGACTGTCCCTGTATTTAGATCATCCAAAATTGGAACAATATGCTCTCGAATTGGTCTGTCTCGGTCATCTACCACACGATCTATAGGAGGATTTATATCTCGACCAATCGGAGGGTTATCATTATGGCCCATTGGATTATCATTAAGGCTAGGATCATTCTCGTTTCTAGCCAGTTTTTCAATTCTTTTCTTTTCTTCGCAAAGTTCTTTCGATCACTAGGTTAAAAGGATATTCTATGTTAGCAAGAATGCCTCTTCTCATACACTGATGGCAAACCTGTAAAAAGTAAATACACTAAGTGATACGGGGTTGCGCGCGGACCAAGATCGAGTTGCCAAGTCACGAGAAACTCCTACGAAAACCCTAAACAATTAGATCTGAAACGAAACAGAAAATTAAAAGATTAGATTTTTGAATTTTCAGATCTGAAATAAAATCCCCAAAACAGTAAAGAATCAAATAGAGAATAGAAATAAGTGTTAATAAGGAATCTTGAAACCCTAGAAGAGATTGCGATTCTGCCCAATTGAACACCCAGATAGTTTTCCCCAAATTTCGGCAATCTAATTTCTCCCAAAAAGAGTATGGATGAATCGGCAAGAACCCTAAAAATTGGGGATTTTTGGGCTAATTCCTTAAGATAGAAAAAGGCTGAAAACACAATAAGAACAGAAAATAGATTAGATAATGATTCAGCACAAGTAGAAATAAAGAAAGAATTGACAGTAAGAAATTAAAAGATAAGTCCTAAGAAGCCTTGAAATCTCGAAAGATCTCACAACTCCCTTCAAACGGCTCTAATCTCCCCTCCAAAGAATATCAATGGCAAGAAGAAGGTTGAAGATGGCTCCCACAATCAAAAAGATTGTTAAAACAACTTCTAAAGAAAACTCAAGAGAAAATCCTTGAAGAACTCAAAGAGAATTTTCACTCAAATCAAATCTGAAATTTTCAATGTAATTGTAATGTAATGTAGGGTGGCTGGCCAAGCCATATAAATAGGCCTTTCAAATGTTTTCCTAATTTAATTAGAACACTAAAACTAAAACTAAAAAAAAAACTCCTAATTATTTTAATATGGAAATTCGGCCAAGGGTCTTTTATTTGGGACTCTTGGACTGAATATAAAAATTTAAACTAAGTAAAATAAATAAATAAATAAATAAAAATAAAACTTTACAACTTGGGCCACTTTGACAATTTGGCCTGATTTTCAACTAAGTATGGATGGATTTCTTGATTGGGCTGGGAATTTACTTATTGGGCCTCGCCTTCAAGAATTTGGGCTTTTGTGACTCGTATCATTCCCCCCTTCCTCAAAAAGATTCGTCCTCGAATCTGAAAAATCAAATGAACTCGACTTTCCTCTATCGAACGGGAGTAATGGCAATTGAGTCCACTGAAAAGAATAGCCATGAAATAGTAAATAGCAACACAAACAAGCTTGTAGTCCAATTATAAGCATAATAGAACAGGTATAACGCATGTGAATGGATAGATTCAGATTACCATGCAAACAATCTAATTTACTCACCACTGCCTCGTCAAATATTTGAAACAAAGATGGACATGTTTTAAGGCATTCAGTCGTCTCACATTGTTCCCACAAACCATGAATAAATTGCGAGTAATAAATCAAATGGTAAACATAATCGTCACAAGTAGGTATTTGAAAAGATTCACATGGTTCACAGAGTTGCATAATCATACCATGCATTAATCGACGGTCTATAGATTCACTCACACATGCATTATCAAAAACAAGAATCTTTTTATCAACCATCAAAACAGATAGATCATCAATAAATAAAATAGGACAGTCAAGCACGTTTCGATCTAAGTGTTCATCAACACGATCTTTATCACTATTCGAGGAGTACAAAAGTGTTTCAAAGGTTTCAAGCATCTTACCTCGATAAGCAGAAGAATAAGGGTCGATTTTACCTTTTTCATTTAAAACAAACCTTCGCTCATCGGGGGCATAGTGTAGTCGAATCTCCGTTGTTGAGTTAACCTTTGTCAAATGGAACTCAAACTTCATGTACAACCACATAAACTGTTTAAGGCACGAATATAAATTGAAAACAAATTTGGAAAATTTCGTTACCTTATTCTCCAAAATAGATTTGGACGAATTCGAGGATTTTACACAAGGTAAATCAAGAGAATAACAAATCACGCTTCTTTTCGTAATGACTTTATCAACCACAATCGAAGAGTAACAATTAATCGGATCAAAATGAGGGGATCTTTTAAGAACTAAGTCACCAAAAGTTTTATTAATAATTTTCAAATCTGCACTGGACTCGGTTTCTAAAATTTCCTTACCTCGCTTACCTTCGGGATCATGTAGTGTGATTTCATCTTTGCCTAAGTTGATCGTATGAAAGCGTCTTTCATTTGAGAGGTATTGAAGTTGAAAGTTATCTTTCGATCTTTCGGGAACCTGAAAAGTAGCAACACAAGAAAAATTCATATCTTGGTTAGTGGAAACATTCCTCACTAGCCTTTCCTCGTCTTTTTCTTTTGTTTCTTTTTCTAACTCATTTTGTCTTCTTTCTTCAACTTCTTTTTCAATTTTTTTTTCTGTTTCACATTCCTTTTCACTCTCAATCTCTTTTTGCTCTTTTTCATTCTCTTTTTCTTTTTCCTCACTTGTTTTAACAGAATTTTTCAGTTTGATTTGGTCCTCATGGACTTGTTCCAGAGTGAGCGGCACTAAGGTGAGTTTCTTTCCTTGATGCTTGAAAGAATACCTATTGGTACGACCATCGTGAGTGACTTTTCGATCCAGTTGCCACGGTACTCCTAGCAACAAATGGCAGGCTTGAATAGGCATTACGTCGCACACAACTTCGTCTTGATACTTACCGATAGAAAATGCGATGCGCACTTGTTGAGTGACCCTAAATTGGCCTTCGTTGCTAAGCCCTTGTAGTTGATAAGGTTGTGGATGCTTGGTAGTGGTTAAGCAAAGCTTTTCCACCATCGTCGTGCTGGCTATGTTCGAGCAACTTTCACCATCAATAATAACTCTACAAAGCTTACCTTGTACGTGGCAGCGAGTATGAAAGAGATGTTCTCGTTGCTGCTCGCTCTTTGGTTTTGCCAAAGATGATTGTCCACGATCATGAAAATCATCATCCATTCTAGTGACACGTCGAGGGCCGCGCCTCTGGGGTTGGTTATCCCTATCTTCTTTGATTGGATTTCGATATTGAGGTTCTTGATTCAATTGCACCTCATTGATGGTAGCAGTCAAAGCTCGAAGAGCAGCAGCCTGTTCATCCAACTGTTGTTGGAATTTTTTAAATATGTCACTATTATTATCACCTGTAGACATTTTTTTTAAAACCTGCAAAACACTCAACACTCAAAAATAAAAGTTATCAAACCTCACCGTTAATCACTCAAAAAGAAAAAATCAAATTCTCAATGAGGTCGAATTCAATCTTGTGAGTTCTTTATCAGAGTTTATATCAACCAATTAGAGAGTGGATGAACCAAACTACCAAAGAATCCTAATTTGCACTAGGATGCCAAAAACTGACGAGACACCAATTGATTCGTGTTGCACCGAGGAAGAAGTTGTGCACACGTTTAAATCCTACTAACACAAGAAACAAGAAGGTGTTAGATAACGTAAAGGAAGAATAAAGGTAAACAAATGAAAACCTACAGCTAAGAATCAATAAAAATTGCTGAAAACAGAAAACCCGAAAAACTGTGGAGTAACTTGACAACTTCGTTCGAGGTGTTCCTGATCTCAAAAAATCACAAAATTAAATCTTGAATGTCCTTAAATATTTAATTTTGATCTGGAAAGTTTGGGCACCAAACTCAACCCGCTGAATTTTTTTAAAATTTTTATTGGATTTCGTCTTTTTTTCGATTTTTTTGACTTTTTGACTGATTTTTTTGCGGGAATAATTTTTTTATATTCAATCACAGTGCCAAACACATGTATGTAAAATTTCAGATCAATCGGACAACGTTTACCTACTCAAATGAATTTTTTTGAACAATTTTTCTGGGTAAAACTGCTGTTTATGCTTTAAAAAATAGAGATCAGTTTAGAAATCAACCAAGAACACCCAAAACGCCCAAAATCTGATACCAAATGATACGGGGTTGCGCGCGGACCAAGATCGAGTTGCCAAGTCACGAGAAACTCCTACGAAAACCCTAAACAATTAGATCTGAAACGAAACAGAAAATTAAAAGATTAGATTTTTGAATTTTCAGATCTGAAATAAAATCCCCAAAACAGTAAAGAATCAAATAGAGAATAGAAATAAGTGTTAATAAGGAATCTTGAAACCCTAGAAGAGATTGCGATTCTGCCCAATTGAACACCCAGATAGTTTTCCCCAAATTTCGGCAATCTAATTTCTCCCAAAAAGAGTATGGATGAATCGGCAAGAACCCTAAAAATTGGGGATTTTTGGGCTAATTCCTTAAGATAGAAAAAGGCTGAAAACACAATAAGAACAGAAAATAGATTAGATAATGATTCAGCACAAGTAGAAATAAAGAAAGAATTGACAGTAAGAAATTAAAAGATAAGTCCTAAGAAGCCTTGAAATCTCGAAAGATCTCACAACTCCCTTCAAACGGCTCTAATCTCCCCTCCAAAGAATATCAATGGCAAGAAGAAGGTTGAAGATGGCTCCCACAATCAAAAAGATTGTTAAAACAACTTCTAAAGAAAACTCAAGAGAAAATCCTTGAAGAACTCAAAGAGAATTTTCACTCAAATCAAATCTGAAATTTTCAATGTAATTGTAATGTAATGTAGGGTGGCTGGCCAAGCCATATAAATAGGCCTTTCAAATGTTTTCTTAATTTAATTAGAACACTAAAACTAAAACTAAAAAAAAAACTCCTAATTATTTTAATATGGAAATTCGGCCAAGGGTCTTTTATTTGGGACTCTTGGACTGAATATAAAAATTTAAACTAAGTAAAATAAATAAATAAATAAATAAAAATAAAACTTTACAACTTGGGCCACTTTGACAATTTGGCCTGATTTTCAACTAAGTATGGATGGATTTCTTGATTGGGCTGGGAATTTGCTTATTGGGCCTCGCCTTCAAGAATTTGGGCTTTTGTGACTCGTATCACTAAGTTAAATAAAACTACTAAGTAAAATAACCAAACTAAATTTCACCAAATTGTCGATCCCTAACAACGATGCCAAAAACTTATCGCATATAAAATGATGTGCGACTTGTGCAAGTATACACGTCGGTTCAAGTAATAAAGTGATAAGTGAGTATCGTTCCCACGAGGATTAGATTAAGTCACAAAAGTGTTTGAGTTATTATACTAAAATGTGATTAATACTATGGCAAAGTCAAACATAAATATGCAATGGCAATTAGCGGAGTAATGATGTAAGCAATACGTTGAATTAATGAATAACTGGAAATGCTATGGCAAAACGAGAGTAGAAATGTAATGGCAATTATGAGAATTACTATGGGAATATTATGTAAATGATCAAGTAAATAACTAAGAATGATAAGGTAAAGATACGATAGCAAAGAATAAAGGATATATGATGTTTATTTGGAAGGTCGAAATTACTAAGAATCTACCCTTACTGTCAATAATATCTCGGCAAAATCATACTCAGTTTGCTGCTTAGAAGAGTTCTAAAATGGTCTACTTCTTTCGAGAGCAAAAACCTCAAGTTACCTTGCCCGTGTTTGCGGGCTTTAAATATGGTACCCTATACTATTTTCCTTCTATATGAATGCTGCCCTATGTCTAGAGTCTACTACAAATATCGGTCAACTACTTGCTTATATCATTCAATTTCAATCCAAGTAATCCAACCTTTTCAGAATTAGATTTAGTTTATAGGCGTGCTGAACAATCTTCTATGTCTAGGGATTATACGCATACAATTTAGATAAAAAAATCAATTGAATGAAATAGTAAATTGAATCAGATATATGCTTCAACCATTAAAGAAAATAAAAACGCTATCATGTAGTCCCAATCCGATGAGATTTAGCTCATGGGTTGGCACATAAAATTCAAAACCAAAATAACATCCAACACCATTTTCATCATTCAATTCATGGAAGAACAAAGTAAGAAATACGGAAGACTTTGGAAAGACATCTTTCACGTGTCCAGTTCACACTCTAGTAGTACAATGTTCTGCATGGCTGAGAGGGACTGCCTTTATCTTCCTCTTCCCGTCACTGCTCCATCACTACCCTCTATTCTTTCCTAAGGATCTTTCCCTCTTGTTCATTGTTTAGAGTTTTCTCATTTGGCTTTTTATAGCTTTTACCCTAGGGTAAATCCAACAGCTCATGTTTATCTTCTCCTCTTTTTAAATTCTTTTTTCAACAACCCAATATTATCTTCTCCTCTTTTTAAGGTAGTTTTTTCCGATAGAAGTACAATTGGGCTAAAATTGGTATGCGTTGAGTGTTGACTCAGTCTTCTTGGAATTTTCATGACATTCATGCTGGCAAAATGTCCAACCTTTTGCCCCAGCAAACCTTCACTCTTTTATTTCTTATTCCTTAACCTACACCTGCCAAACCACCAAACACACCCTTCCACATGTAAGTAAAAGTAACAAATAATAATATTTAAACACCATCTAAGCTTCTTATGCAATATTTTAAAAATGCTAAAATAATACTTAGAATGCAACTAAATGTATCTAAGTACAAGCAATTGACTAGGTTTAAAGGCATAAAATATAACTCTTTTCAGGAGTTATCAATACCATTTCCTTAGCTTTCCACAACTAAGGATTTTTCCAAATTCACTAATTTGATGAACCTTTGAGGACAAGATTTAAGCTTACAACTCTCTTAAGATTTCTACCCAAATCTTAAGATACAAACTCTCTCAAAAGATCAAACGAATAAGAAAAAAGAAGAAGAAATAATCCTTGCAAGATTAGGATGTTTGCCAATTAAGCACTAATACAAAGAAACACTTAAGCTGGTAGAAAAATAATGAATGCTCACGAGTGTATATAAGAAAAATGTGAAGAATTTTAAACACAAAGGTTGATAGGATAGCTTTTTGATCTTTTGCACTATATTGTTGTTGTAGAACCTTTTGAAGATGGTATTTATACTCCCACATTGATTTCCAGCCATTGTGGTTGTTGTGGAATTGAATAGAGCTGTTGGGATATAAAAAACCAGAGCATTAATGCCACCTTCAACAACAGGTAACAGTACCTTTTGATGGGTATCGATACTTGAAGCATTTAATGTCCAATTTAGTGACTGTTGACCCTTTTTCATATCGATACATAGAGAGATTTATCAATACTTGATTAAAAGTATCGATAATATTTTATGGGCATCGATACTAGAGTAATTTCTTGAATAATTTTTAAAATATCGAACCTTAAAATCATATCAATATAAAATAAAGATGCTATCAATAACATTGGTGAAGTACTAAAACTTGATTCAATTTAAAATATTAAAAAATTGATATAAAAATGTATTCATTTTCACTAAAATATTTTAAAATAAATTTTTTTATAAAAAAGTTATTTTATTTTTAAAGATATACCATTTTTAAATCAAATTTTTAATATTTTAAATGTGATTAATGAATGCATACTTTATTTTAAAAAACAATAATTTTTAATAATTTTTACAATCTTTTGCAATTTTTAATAATTATTTTAATAATTTTTAATTTTTTTTAATATTTTAACATATTTTTATTTTTTTTAAATCGTATATATATATTTTTGGTGTTTTCAAAGAATTATGTCAGTGTATGAGACGTGACAATTTATGATAGGTTAATATCCTATTCAGTTTTTTTAAACGTCCAAAGGACTGAACCGAAAACACATGATAACATTAGGGGTTAAGCTAGGAACAACTAGTAATATTAAGGACTAAAATGAAAAAATCTTTAAAAATAAAACTGAGAAACATTAAGTCATTTTTAGTGTAATGATTTATAAAGAGATGACTAAATAAAATATTATTCTATATTTTTTTTTGTTAAATTCATTACAACTCATTTACTCAATTCACCTTCATACGCATCAAAACATGATAAGAAGTTAAGAACATTTTCTTTTTTGTCTTCCTTAAAGAAAAATCCCCATTGGTTATCCTATCAAGTGATTTAACATCTTCTAGAATTTAAGTAAACATGGACAAATTATTGGACTGTTTAAGGTTTATTGCTATAAATATCACAAATAAAAAATGAAACTTACAATCCAATATATGATTACTTAAAAAATGATGGAAAAATGAGTTTATATCTTTGGATTGTTTTGAAGCTCGAAGATGAAAATAAATCATTCGATCATAGTGAACATGTTGAGTTGTGACATATTAAGCGAATTTTCTCAAAATTTTATCAGATGTGAAATTGTCAAAATTTTACTAGGATAAAATTAGGGTGAGAAAATTATTTAATATGTAAATATTAAAGTTTATCTTGGGAAATAGAAAAACTAAATTGGATTGGATCATATTACAGAGTACTGGGTTAAAAAGGCTCAATAAGTACTTGTAATTGGACTTGATGTGAGAGATGCCCAAAATCCCTCATGTAAAGAGGTGAGATGGAAAAACCCTTGATCACCTACGAACGTACTAACGTCTAGAGTGTGAATACTAAAACAAAAAATATATAAATAAGGCAGTATCCGCTAGTATACTAGTCTAGTTTAATATAGTTACAATAGAGCAAGTGAAACTACAAGGATCGTACCGAAAGGAGGCTAGTGCTAGATCAATTTTAACCTAAACACCAAAATATCTAATTAGTACTTGAAATAGGTTATATTATGCAAATATAAATAAAAGAGATTTTTTGAATTTTTATAATAATAAAATATAACAAATAACTAAGTATCGAGAAATTGAAAAGTAGAATTGATCAAATCTGATTATGAGTGATTAGCTCACTTCGGTAATCTTCATCAATTGTCGCTTTAGGTTCCTTATTAATCAACTAGTCAATATCCTAGCAGGATCTTCCGATACATCTGCTAGAATAACGAGTCAGCAAGGAGTACTTATCTTTTGACCTCACAGTCCAGACCGGCTTAGAGTGAAGGTGTTCACAGATAAGCCATACCATTTTTGGGTTAATTCCCACCTCGATGACTTCTTAGGGTTGTCAAGCTTAGGGTTTAGGTTCTTCCTTTCCCAAACAGTTGATCTGTTGAGTAACCCTACAAAATAATTAATAAATCATACCTCCACTCGCTAATCCCTCATAAAAGGATTAGTTCCTCATGGTTTTTGTAAACAATATAAAATCGATATAAAGCATAAACATGATAATTGGATTGAAAGTATAAAGTTTAAGAAGACACCTGATTTGTATTACGAATGAAAGTTGAATCCACAAGGTTTGATCATAGCCACAAATCAGATCTCTCGAAAAAAAACAAAGAACAAACTGAAAGCAAATCTAAAACCTAAGAAAAGAGGAAAAACTATATTGAAATAAAAAGAAAGATTCTAAGCTAAGTAATTGGTATCCATAATGTGTGACAAATGAGCCCATTTATAGATTTTAGGTGGTTGTTGTCCTTAACCTTAGGTTAGCTGACATTTTCAAGCTTTAAGTTTGATTGTGCAGACCAAAATGCTCGTTGGCTCGTGTTAATTCCTATCCAGAGTCGATGTCGCGACACATCAGGGCCTATGTCACGACATAGTAGTCAGTATACTCTTCTTTAAAGTGTTTTAAGGGTTATGTTGTGACACCCTTAGGCTATGTCACGACATCAAAAGTAGTCACAGAATTCTTCATTCTGCTCCCTATGTTGCGACATAGTGACTAGTATCGATTTAGCACACCTTCTAATGGTCTCCTGGACACTTACAAAGTTCAGTAGCTCCCTCTTAGGCCTCATTCAGCCCCTAAGGTCAATAAAATACTCAATTTGTACATTTTATTGCATTTAATTAAACTTACTAAAACATAATTAAAACCTAATCATAATGCTTGTTTTTGAGCTCCTAAAGTGCGAAAATTAGTTTAATCTGCTACACCAAATTATGACAGATTAAACTCCCCCACACTTAAGTCATTGCTTGTCCTCAAGCAACATAGACAAAAAATAAGAAATAGGAGAGATGACCCTTGAGCAAATATGATACAAGTATTGAATTTAGAGCACATGACTAGGCATTTCATATTTAAGAATAATTTTGGCATGATGAATAATTGATTTACCACTTTTGACCTCAAACTTCTAAGTTCAGTGCATTACAAAGTATACAAGCATTAAGGGTCTCACATGTAGGAATCCATCAACGAATCATACAAGTATTTTTTATTATCCTAGCAGAATACAAATAACAGTTTATGTGATTGTTTAGTATAATGTCCACTTATACATTAGGATACTTAGGCCACATAGGACTTTTCGGCTTGTAACGGTCTAAGGCTTAGGACAGGTATGAAATTCTAAAATAGCAAGCATCAAATGGGTTACAAACACAAAAATAATTTTGCGCATTGTATTAATCCCTATTCTTCCCCTTTAGCGACCTTTACTCGCTCACCGCCTTATTTCTCATTCTTTCACCTTCCTTATTTCTCCACATAGGAAATCATATCATAACATAGTAACTACAGCTAGCCTATGAGTTTCTATGCACTAATGATTGAGTTTTTCATATTCTTGTGACGTTGTCACTTTCTACTTTTTTTTCAATACATCTCACTCACAAATGCTTTTGCTTTTCAAGTACTATTTCTACTCATATTGTTTTTCTTTTTGATTTTTTCTTTTGTTCTGCACTTTAGGCTAACCTATAGTTCCTATATCACACTAATCTTTCCTATTTCCCTCTGCTTTTATAAAATATACTGAGATGTATCTACTTAACCCTCAATACATGTGACCAGACGTCTATAGTTGTGCAACTCGAGACCAAAGGAAGAGGGAAAATACAAAGTATCATTTTAGGCTCAGGTTTTGTAATAAGGTTTATCAAGAAGTATTTATAGGCTCAAAAATAGGTACTAAGGGCGAATAAATTCAGGTTAGCTTTTTGGCTCTAGATGTGTTCCAAACAATATCTTAGGTCATCCTTTAAATATCTCAAATGCTTAAACTTAACCAACCAAAAAAACTCAAATTTAACCATTTATCATTCATACTAGCATGCTCATTTCCTTGTATTTTTTATGTCATTTGGTATAATTGATTGTTTAATGCCTATTTACAATGTAATGTATAAAACTTAGTAGTCTAGTAATAAAAAATTTAAAATCACCTATTATCATGCCAAATTTATTTATAAACAAAAGCAACCTATGTACATGCTCCTAACCAATCACTTGTATTTCTACAAGCTTAAGCATACCATTGACAAGAAAAATTGAAAGCAAAACATAAAAATTAAAATAAAAAATTTTCTTTGTTTCCCCCACATTTTAGTTAACACATTGTCCTCAATGTGTAGCTCAATAAATAATAAGGAAAGAAGTTACCCGATTGATTGTGGTCATGCCAAATGTTATTGGTGGGTGTTTCCTCCTTTGCTCATTGATAGTTCAAATTGTTGTGTTTCCTTCATGTGGGGCCCCTACATAGAAATCAAAACCAAGCACAAAACAAAAAAACTAAAAATTTATTTCTATCCTACTCTTAAAAATAAATTAAAATCATCTTTAAGTTTAATACAACCCCCAAAAAAATTAAGTTCTAATCATCCTTCTCATCATCCATCTCATCACTTTCATCTCTGTGTCCCTTTCATTCCTCTTCACTTTCATGTTCTCCTTCTTCCTATTCGGATAGCATAAGCCCAAACATGTCTAGCTTATAATTGGGGACCTTGATATTGTTTTACCTTGCAAATTCTTGAAATATTGGCCTCGACTCTTGCATCCACTGTATCATCCAGTCCAATTTAGGATGACTACTTTCACCAACTTCCTATTGTGCTCGTGTCGGCCTTTGTGATGAATCTGGTCTAGCTATCACTTCTTGTTGTCGTTTGTTCCAATCTTTTATTTGTTTATCTTGTACCTCTTTGTATTGTTGGAATAAAGTATCGCCAATAATACTTCGAGATGGTTTTAGTGAATTCTCTGTGGATGCCATGGTAATGCCTGCTCTTTTACATAAAGCCGTCACTAAGTAGGGAAAGAACACTTCCACTTTATGGCCACTAATACATCTCTTCATGTTCTACTGGATCCACTTTCTGATACACACCTATTTTTTCTACAAAATAACATAAAGCAAAATTGCTCGAAAGGTATTAACATTAGATACATTTAAAGTAGGGACTATTCGTGAGCACACGAATTGAATCCAAATTTTGGCCTCCGAGAACATGATAGTTTGATTGAAGGAGGTTGGGATACTAGTACCTGGGCAATATTTCCATTCACCCCTTTTGTTCTATTAAATAGTTTATAATATTGTCCATATCTATGTCCCAAAAGTATTCTAAATCAATTTCATCAATGAAATCTTGGTCATAGTATGGAGCATTATAAAAATCACAAATAATTCGAGGGGTTACTTTAACTTCTATCCCTCACACAAATACAATATCCCATATATGGCCGTCAGTATTCCTAGACTCGTGATCCTGCAAAGATGTATAGAATACTTGAACTATCGGGACCACGACAATATCTTTCAGGATTGTCTAGAAATTTTCCCACCTATGTTATCAAACTAATGGCCATATCTCCTTACAAATGATCATCGACGGATCAAATCCCATATTTTGAGTAAATGTATTCCCTTGAAGTTCATTAAAATGTTTTTCAACATTCGGGTTCGCAAAACTAGAGGGATTTTAAACCACCGATAGCTCTTGTTAATTAGTTTGTCTAAATTTTCTCAGATGCATTATTGTTAAACTAAGAACTAAAGAAAAATATCAAGCAAACAAATTCAATGGAACAAGAAAATTTAAAGTTAGAAACCCTTAAATTCGTAGAAGTTATTAAATTCCTCATTTCGTGCGACATCTATTATTCCCTTGAGTGTTCCCTTTTTTCGTTGCACCAAGTATAATTCAGGGATGGAGGTTTTAAATAAAAAAAGTGAAAATTAAGGTTTAAGGTTTGAAAAGTTTTAAGAGATTTTAATAGGGTTAAGAGGATTAAAGGGTTAAGATGTGTTTAAGAAGAAGTATAATGTGTTTTTAGGTTAAAAATTAGGGGTTTAGATGGTTAAAAGTTGGCTAAAATAGGTTTTAAAGCCACCGGGTTGTGCTTATTGGGTCGGGTCACCTGTAGAAAATAGAAGCGACGTCACAAAACAGGGGTTCCATGTCGTACCTTCCAGTATACCGACATCGCGACACAGAGAAGATGTGCCGCAACACACTCTACAGCTTGGAAAAGTTGGTGAAACTGTCTTCTATGTCGCGACGTGGAAGTGCCATGTCGTGACATTAAGGTGCTTTTTCCAATTCTTTCATTCTGTGTGGGGTGTTGCAACACGGGGTTGTCGTGTTGTGACACCAACTCTGTTTCAGCCCAAATTTCCATCTTAAGGATGTCTCGGTCTAAAAATAAGCATAAATCAAATAAAATTTAGAATCTAAACTATATGGTTAGTTAAATATACAATAATATACAGGAAAATTGAATTTTGAACTTCGTCATGTTTTACTGTCGTATTTATCTAGCAGTTTCACCGTCATGTTCCCACTTGTATCTCTTTCCGTATTTGTCCACCGGTCGAAATGTCCTTTCATCTTTTTCTGCTTGTACTTTTCTTTATACATGCTTTTTAACCCTGTATTAATTATATTAAGCATATCCCTGGATTCAGAATAGTTGGATTCAAAGGTAAATATGGAATGACACTGCTCCTCCAGTTTCCTCTGGTTTTCCTAACCTTAGTGAGATCCACATCTAAAGTTTCTGTTTCATCATTAATTTTCATTGTTAATTCATTTTTCTCAATATCAATGGTGGATCTGGATGTGGCTAAAAAAGTCCTCCCAACAAGATGGGTATCTTCCGATCCTCTTCAAAATCTAACATTACAAAATCTGTCGAGATAATAAAAGTACACGCCTGAACTAACACATCCTCAACACTTCCTTAGGTTGGACAGTAGATCTATCAACTAATTGTAATGTAATTTAAGTGTTTTTGAGGTCCCCTACCCTGAGTTTTTCGTAAATAAATAAAGGTATTAAGTTTATACTAGCTCCTAAATCGCATAGAGCTTTCTTAAAATAAATGCTCTCTATCTCTATTGGAATTGTGAAGCTTCTCGAGTCTTTCAATTTCTGGGTTACCTATCTAGAAATAATAGCACTACAAGATGCATTTATATTGACTTGCTCCCCTACCTTAACTTTCCTATGCCTAGACATGATTTCTTTTAAGAATTTAGCATATTTTGAGACTTTTTCGATTAGATCAATTAATGGTAGGTTGACATTCAATATTTTGAACAAGTTTAGAAAACTTACAAACTCATCCTCATCCTGTTTCTGTTTCTCTTCTAATCTGGAAGGAAACAGTACATGTGTGTCGTTGGTTATGTCCTTTACCCTCTCTTCTGGTCTGACTGCTGGTTCGATGACTTCCTCTGGTTCTAGTTTTTGATCCACTTTTTAGGTTTTTTCTAGAGGGCCTTTTGCATTTTCTTTTACATCCTCTTGTGCTAAGGTTGCCGGGTTACTCAAGATTTTGCTTGATCAGAGTGCGACCACTTTTACTTACTCATTCTCTTCTCTCTGAGGATTATTCTCAATATTGCTTGGAATGCCTATGCCAATTTTCCTTTTAATATCTCCCATTTTACTCATCAATTGGCTCATTTGATTCTCTAATTTAGTCAATGTCTTTAATGAAGTAGTGCACTCAGATTGCACTTACTTTATTTCTGTTCTCATTGACTGTATCTCCCTTTCAATTTGATCTAAACGTTGACCACATACAATATGGTCATTCGGGTTGGCTCTATCTTGAGGTTTCTACAAATAAGGAGATTGGTAATTAGTATTTTTAACTTGATTTAAGTTATTATTACTTCCCATTGGTTTCCTCCCCATCTCATGTTTGGGTGATCTCTCCAATCGGGATTGTAGGTATTTGCATAAGGGTTTCCACCCCTATTCCTAATGTAATTCACATCCTCGGTAGGATTGTTGATATAATAGAAGAGTAGTTTGTCTCCTCCATACACAGATAGTGTACCATTCGTGGATTCAATACAGTTAAGTCAGTCCACAAACTATTGGTATTTATCCTCTTCCTAGATAGTCTTTACCGTAGATGGTTTCTAGCCATATCTGAATCGTTCAATAGGCCACTACTAGGAGTTCAAGATCATATTTTCTATTAATTCGTACGCATCCTCGTACGTTTTGTTCATAAGAGCTCCTCCTGTCGGTCTATCTAATTTGGACCTTACATTTGCATCCAACCCGTTGTAAAACACCTACAATCACATCTACTTAGGGAATCCGTGGTGCGAACATTTTTTATCACTATTTTAAAACGTTCCCAAGCCTTGTGAAAACTTTTCTAATAGGGAAAAAATTCTATAGGAACTTCCCAACGAGCTCATCCCATGCCGTGATAGATCCTGTTGCATGTGAGTCTAACTAAGAAAAGATATTATCAATCAAAGAAAAGGGGAACAATTGAAGACGACTAATGTCATCAGTGACCTCTTTGTACTAGAAAGTATCACAAAGTTGTGGACACAATTTTAAATGTTAATTCGGATCCCCTGTCATTGTACCCCTAAATTATAGATTATTCTGGATCATTTGAATTATTTCTGATTTGATCTTAAAATTGTTAGCTGTAATAGCGGGCCTCATTATGCTCTTCTAAACCATGTCCAAACTTGGTAGTGTGTAATCTTTTAAGGTTCTCTCATTACGTGCCATATGTAAATTTGCGGGAATCTGTGGTGGTGTTGGTGGATCTCCTAAAAGGTTATCATTAGCTTAATCGAACAACGGATTTTCACATAGTATGTTGCCTACAGCAGGTGGTGGTGGATCTTGCATATGTTGTTGCTGCTACTATTACTGTCGATGATTTTTGCAAATTATTCTTTCTGGATCAGTAACTGGTTCTGTAGGTGTTCCCCTACTATGAGTCATACACCAAACCCAAAAATAAAAGATTAGTAACAATAAAAATTAAAATCGTATCTATAACCTAAAAGTTCCTAATTATTCTTATTGAACAACAAAAAATTTAAAATTGAACTAGTGACGTTGCCTCCTCGACAATGGCGCCAACAACTAGACCGCCTCCAAACGTACTATCGTCCAGAATGTGAATACAGCAGCAAAAGATATATAAATGAGGGAGTATCTACAAGTATATGGGTCCAGTTGTAATAAAGTTACAACAGAGTAGGTGAGTACTTTGAGGATCGTACCCAAGGGAGGTTAGTGCTAGATCAATTTTAACCTAAACACCAAAATATCTAATTAGTACTTGAAAAACGTTATATTAAACAAATATAAATAAAAGGGATTTTAGGAATTTTTATAATAATAAATATAACAAATAACTAAGTATCGAACAATTGAAAAGTAGAATTGATCAATCTGATTATGAGCGATTAACTCACTTCAGTAATCATCATCAATTGTGTAACACCCCGAACCCGAAACCGACACCGGAGTCGAACACGAGGTGTTAACTGACTTTAACCCCTTATAAATTTATTTTCCAGACACTGCCCAATCTGTGTACTAGTCGTTTTAAAAATCATATCTTAAGTTTTGTAACTCGAAAATCAGTTTCGTGATTTTTCCCAGAAACTAGACTCATGTGTCCATCTATGTATTTTTTTCTAGAATTTTTGGTCGGGCCAATTAGTACAGTTTATTAGTCAAAGTCTCCCATGTTGCAGGGGTCGACTACACTGACCTTTGCCCATTACGACCTGGATATCTCCCTGCACGGGGCTTCATACTGATGCCATTTGTTTCTATGAAAACTAACTCAGAGAGGAATCTGTACATATATGGTATGACCCCTAATTATCTCTGGTTAATTTATATTGAATTTCCAAAGTCGGAGCAGGGAATCCAGAAACCGTTCTGGCCCTGTCCCACAAAAATCTGATTATCTCTTAATATACTGCCCATATGATCTTTTCGTTACTTCCTCATGAAAACAGACTCATCGAGCTTCGATTACATAATTTATTCATCAATTAATTCCACTCCTACTATTTTTAGTGATTTTTCAATCTCATGACACTGCTGCTGCCAGCATCTGTTACGAAAGTAACTAGGTCCATTTCATGCCTACCCTTGATCCAACTCAATCGAACATTCGTGCCATTTTCGCATGGCTTAAAGTTTACATGCCAAAGTTCAAACACAACATAATAGCTTATACATGCCAAAATGTTCTTCTAAGCCAACTAAGAAGAAAGTACCAAAACTTGCTATCCGGTGTGATGACTTCGATGACGGCCCGATCACGCAAAAAGAGATGTGTCCAAGAAACCTAGAATAGGTGACAAGGAAACACCGAGTGAGTTTATAACTCAGTAAGTCATAAGCTATGCACTACCATCCATCAATAACATTATCACAAGAGAAAACAAAATGGAACGAGGCTAATTACTCCATCCATTCCGAACCATACCATAGTTCCTCCAACCTATCGATTCAATTTCATATCAATTCATGCATTCACATTCCATATACTCATCAATAGGACATTGAAGCATTTTCATAAATCAATTTATTTTCGTTACAATCAAACGACTAAACGGCCTTTCACCCATCCTACGATAAATTTTATGTACGTGACTTCAAGTATAGTTGTCACATAGGTTCAAACTTACTGAGCTCAACACCAAGTATAAGCATAGCACCTATTAGCCATGTACTCAAGACACTTACCCGATCCGCTGTCCGCGATCGACTCAATAGTGTCGCACACATAGTGTCCATAATGATTCACGAATGTATATTGAGCCCGCACACTCAGTGCTATATAATCAACTCGCACACTTAGTGCTACGTAATCAAATCGCACACTTAGTGCTACATAGTCAAACTCGCACACTTAGTGCCGCATGGTCAATTCGCACACTTAGTGCATCATATTCATTTCGCACACTTAGTGCAACATAGTCAAATCGCACACTTAGTGCTGTACAATTTAATCCCGCGCACTTAGCGCCAATCTCATGGTCATAAATGGTTATACCCGCACGTTTAGTGCCGAGATCAACAACTCAGTACATCTTACCTCTTTTCTTTTCATTCAACAATTTCATCATCACATACGTACATGCATATATATATGTATATTTATTCATTCCATTCAGCATCAATACATAAACATTATGACCATTTGAAATAATACCAACTACATGCTTAATGACTTACCTTGTGTTGGGTAAGACGGTTCCAACTCGGCTACTCAGTGATCTTTTCTTTGCCTTTATCGGATCTAGTTCCCTTTTGCTCTTGAGCTTAAGTTCGACAAAATTTAAAATAGTCATTAATCGACTATTCAAGCATTACTTTCAGAATAATATATATATTGATTTGACTTTCACACACATAGATTATAGTAAGCTTTATAATAGTCAATAAATAACTCATTGGCAAATTTTCATTAATGTTTACAACAAAATCACATATTCACTACGAGCTGTTTTCCTGAGCAGTAGTCGCTAAATTGTTTATAACTGGAGCTACAAAACTCCAAATCACTAGCCGTTAATTTTCCCTGAATATAGACTCGTATATCTTCCATCCATAAATTTTCAGAATTTTTGGCTTGGCCAATCAATACCAGATTTTTCTTAAAGTTTCCCCTGTTTCACTGTTTGACTATTCTGACCACTCTTCACTACGAATCAAATTTCTCATTTTACAGAATTCAAAATGTGTTGTATTTGATCTCATTTGAAACTAGACTCATTAAGGAGTCTAAGCATATAAATTTTATCTTATAATCATTTTTGTACAATTTATAATGATTTCCTAAAAACAGAACAGGGAATCTAGTAGTCATTTTGACTCAGCCCCACAATACTTCAAATATCTCAGATCGGTAACTCTTTTGTTTTTATAGTTTTTTGTAAGAAATAGACTCTTCAGCTTTAATGGCATAATTCACTCAGCTTCTAATTCAACTCCTACAAATTATGGCGATTTTCCAAATCACCTTACTGCTGCTGTCCCCAAACAGATTATTACCAAATCAAATACTAACATTAGCATTTCACCTTAATAGCTAGCTTACCAAGCCTTAATTTAACATATTAATCTTTAACATATCTTTCACTTTTCATCAACAACTATCAAAAAGCTCAAGCACTCATCAATGGCAAACACAAAATCATCATCAATCCACAAAATTGAACCATGGGTTTTTAGAACTCAAGTCAACTACTAAAACATGCATGCATCTCAAGAACAACATCAAACATACTTAGTCTAGCAAACCACCATAGCCGATTTTCTCAAGCTCTTCCCTTCCTTTCTTTCCTCTATTCGGCCAAAGGTGTTCAAGAATGAACACATTTTTTTTGTTTTCTTTCCTCAACTCACGGCAACAAGGGGGGGTATGGATGAGACCATTTTTTTTTCATCACCTTCCTTTTCATTGT